>NW_024427552.1:191669-201669 GCF_017639655.2 Falco naumanni
CCCCTCACACTCACCCTCACCCTCACACTCACACTCACCCTCACCCTCACACTCACACTCACACTCACCCTCACACTCACACTCACACTCACACTCACCCTCACACTCACACTCACACTCACCCTCACACTCACACTCACACTCACACTCACACTCACCCTCACCCTCACACTCACACTCACCCTCACACTCACACTCACCTCACACTCACACTCACACTCACACTCACCCTAACCCTAACACTCACACTCACCCTCACACTCACACTCACACTCACCCTCACACTCACCCTCACACTCACACTCACCCTCACACTCACACTCAACCTCACACTCACACTCACCCTCACACTCACACTCACACTCACACTCACACTCACACTCACACTCAC
This sequence comes from Falco naumanni, assembly GCF_017639655.2. Classification (NCBI taxonomy): domain Eukaryota; kingdom Metazoa; phylum Chordata; class Aves; order Falconiformes; family Falconidae; genus Falco; species Falco naumanni. The sequence goes on from NW_024427552.1 coordinate 192,061, forward strand.
ACTCACACTCACCCTCACCCTCACACTCACCCTCACCCTCACCCTCACCCTCACCCTCACACTCACACTCACACTCACACTCACACTCACCCTCACACTCACCCTCTCACTCACCCTCACACTCACACTCACCCTCACACTCACACTCACCCTCACCCTCACCCTCACACTCACCCTCACACTCACACTCACACTCACACTCACACTCACCCTCACACTCACACTCACCCTCACACTCACACTCACACTCACACTCACACTCACACTCACACTCACACTCACACTCACCCTCACACTCACACTCACACTCACACTCACACTCACCCTCACACTCACACTCACACTCACACTCACACTCACACTCACACTCACACTCACTCACCCTCACACTCACACTCACACTCACACTCACACTCACCCTCACCCTCACACTCACACTCACACTCACACTCACACTCACACTCACACTCACACTCACCCTCACACTCACACTCACACTCACACTCACCCTCACACTCACACTCACCCTCACACTCACACTCACACCTCACCCTCACACTACACCCTCACACTCACACTCACACTCACCCTCACACTCACACACACACCTCGACCCTCACACTCACCCTCACACTCACACTCACACCGTCACCCTCACACTCACACTCACACTCACATCTCACTCACCCTCACCCTCACACTCACACTCACACTCACACTCACCCTCACACTCACACTCACAATCACACTCACCTCACCTCACCCTCACACTCACCCTCACACTCACCCTCCCACTCACACACTCTCACCCTACACTCCAACACACACTCACCCTAACACTCACACCAAACCTCACACTCACCCTCACACTCACACTCCACCCCTCACCTCCTCAACACTCACACTCACACTCACACTCACAACTCACCCTCACACTCACACTCACACTCACCCTCACACTCACACTCACACTCACACTCACCCTACCTAACACTCACACTCACACTCACACTCACCCGTCACACTCACACTCACACTCACCCTCACCCTCACCTCACACTCACCCTCACACTCACACTCACCCTCACACTCACCCTCACACTCACACTCACACTCACACTCACACTCACACTCACCCTCACACTCACCCTCACACTCACCCTCACACTCACACTCACCCTCACCCTCACACTCACCCTCACCCTCACACTCACACTCACCCTCACCCTCACACTCACCCTCACACTCACACTCACCCTCACCCTCACCCTCACACTCACACTCACACTCACCCTCACACTCACACTCACCCTCACACTCACACTCACACTCACCCTCACCCTCACAACTCACACTCACACTCACACTCACACTCACCCTCACACTCACACTCACACTCACACTCTACGACTCACCCTCACACTCACACTCACACTCACACTCACACTCACACTCACACTCACCCTCACCCTCACACTCACACTCACACTCACTCTCACACTCACACTCACCCTCACTCCTCACACTCACACTCACACTCAGCACTCACCTCACACTCACCCTCACACTCACACTCACACTCACACTCACACCTCACACTCACCCTCACACTCACACTCACTCCTCACTCACACTCACACCTCACCCTCACACTCACACTCACACTCACCTCACCCTCACACTCACCCTCACACTCACCCTCACACTCACACTCACACTCACCCTCACCCTCACACTCACACTCACCCTCACACTCACACTCACCCTCACACTCTCATTCACCTCACCCTCACACTCACCCTACCCTCACCCTCACACTCACCCTCACCCTCACCCTCACACTCACACTCACACTCACCCTCACACTCACACTCACACTCACACTCACACTCACCCTCACACTCACCCTCACCCTCACACTCACACTCACACTCACACTCACACTCACACTCACACTCACACTCACACTCACACTCACACTCACACTCACACTCACCCTCACCCTCACACTCACACTCACACTCACACTCACCCTCACACTCACACTCACAACACTCACCCTCACCTCACACTCACACTCACACTCACACTCACACTCACACTCACCCTCACACTCACCTCACACTCACACTCACCCTCACACTCACACTCACTCACACTCACCACTCACACTCACACTCACCCTCACCACTCACCCTCACACTCACCCTCACACTCACACTCACCCTCACACTAACACTCACACTCACACTCACACTCACCCTCACACTCACACTCACACTCACACTCACTACTCACCCTCACCCTCACACTCACCCTCACACTCACCCTCACCCTCACACTCACACTCACACTCACACTCACACTCACACTCACCCTCACACTCACACTCACACTCACACTCACCCTCACACTCACACTCACACTCACACTCACACTCACACTCACACTCACACTCACACTCACACTCACACTCACACTCACACTCACACTCACACTCACCCTCACACTCACACTCACACTCACCCTCACACTCACACTCACACTCACCCTCACACTCACACTCACACTCACCCTCACACTCACACTCACCCTCACACTCACACTCACACTCACACTCACCCTCACACTCACACTCACACTCACCCTCACACTCACACTCACACTCACACTCACACTCACACTCACCCTCACACTCACACTCACACTCACACTCACACTCACACTCACACTCACCCTCACACTCACACTCACACTCACACTCACACTCACACTCACACTCACCCTCACCCTCACACTCACACTCACACTCACACTCACCCTCCATCAGCTCCGACACTCACCCTCACACTCACCCTCACCCTCACACTCACACTCACACTCACACTCACGACTCACACTCACACCTCTACCCTCACACTCACCTCACACTCACACTCACACACTCACCCTCACACTCACACTCACACTCACAGTCACACTCAACACTCCACTCTCACCCTCACACTCACCCTCCACCTCGACACCTCACACTCACACCCTCACACTCAGCCCTCACACTCACCCTCACCCTCACACTCAGCCTCACACTCACACTCACACTCACCCTCACACTCCCCTCACACTCACACCTCACACTCACCTCAGCACTCACACTCACCCTCAACACTCACTCTCAGCACTCAACCTCACACTCACCTCACCCTCACCTCACCCTCACACTCACACTCACCCTCACACTCTCACTCACACTCACACTACACTCACACTCACACTCACCCTTCACACTCACCCTCACACTCACCCTCCACCCTCACACTCACACTCACACTCACACTCACACTCACACTCACCCTCACCCTCACACTCACACTCACACTCGCACCTCACACTCACACTCACACTCACACTCACACTCACACTCACACTCACCCTCACCCTCACACTCACACTCACCCTCACACTCACCCTCACACTCACACTCACACTCACACCTCACACTCACACTCACCCTCACACTCACCCTCACACTCACACTCACACTCACACTCACACTCACACTCACACTCACACTCACACTCACACTCACCCTCACACTCACACTCACACTCACACTCAGCCCTCACACTCACACTCACACTCACACTCACACTCACACTCACCCTCACACTCACCCTCACACTCACACTCACACTCACCCTCACACTCACACTCACACTCACACTCACCCTCACACTCACCCTCACACTCACACTCACACTCACACTCACTCTCTCACACTCACACTCACCCTCACCCTCACACTCACACTCACACCTCACACTCACACTCACACTCACACTCACCCTCACCCTCACACTCACACTCACACTCACACTCACACTCACACTCACACTCACACTCACCCTCACCCTCACACTCACACTCACACCTCACACTCACACTCACACTCACACTCACACTCACACTCACCCTCACCCTCACACTCACACTCACACTCACACTCACCTCACCCTCACCCTCACCCTCACACTCACACTCACACTCACACTCACACTCACACTCACACTCACACTCACACTCACACTCACACTCTCCTCACACTCACACTCACACTCACCCTCACACTCACACTCACACTCACTACTCACACTCACCCTCACACTCACCCTCACACTCACACTCACCGCTCACACTGACACTCACACTCACACTCACCCTCACCCTCACCCTCACACTCACACTCACAGCTCACCCTCACACTCACACTCACACTCACACTCACACTCACACTCACACTCACACTCACCCTAACCCTCACACTCACACTCACACTCACCCTCACCCTCACACTCACATTCACACTCACACTCACACTCACACTCACTCTCACCCTAACACTCACACTCACACTCACACTCACACTCACACTCGCACTCACACTCCCCCTCACACTCACTACTCAAACTCACACTCACACTCACCCTCAACCTAACACTCACACTCACACTCACCCTCACACTCAACCTCACACTCACACTCACAGTCACACTCACCCTCACACTCACACTCACACTCACACTCACCCTCACACTCACACTCACACTCACACTCACACTCACACTCACCCTCACCCTCACCCTCACACTCACACTCACACTCACCCTCACACTCACACTCACCCTCACACTCACCCTCACACTCACACTCACACTCACACTCACACTCACACTCACACTCACACTCACACTCACACTCACACTCACCCTCACCTAGTCTCACACTCACACTCACCCTCACACTCACCCTCACCCTCACACTCACCCTCACACTCACACTCACACTCACACTCACACTCACCCTCACACTCACCCTCACACTCACCCTCACCCTAACACTAACACTCACAGCTCACACTGCACACTCACAGTCACACTCACACTCACCGTCACACTCACCCTCACACTCACCCTCACACTCACCCTCACCCTCACACTCACACTCACCCTAAACCTAACACTCACACTCACACTCACCGTCACACTCACACTCACACTCACCCTCAAAACTCACACTCACCCTCACACGCACACTCACACTCACAGTCACCCTCAACCTCACACTCACACTCACCCTCACACTCACCCTCACACTCACACTCACCCTCACACTGACCCTCACACTCACCCTCACCCTCGCCCTCACCCTCGCCTCACCCTCACATTCACCCTCACACTCACCCTCACACTCACCCTCACCCTCACACTCACACTCACACTCACACTCACCCTCACACTCACCCTCACCACTCACCCTCACACTCACACTCACACTCACCCTCACACTCACACTCACACTCACACTCACACTCACCCTCACACTCACACTCACACTCACACTCACACTCACACTCACACTCACACTCACCCTCACCCTCACACTCACACTCACACTCACACTCACCCTCACCCTCACACTCACACTCACACTCACACTCACACTCACCCTCACCCTCACACTCACACTCACCCTCACACTCACACTCACACTCACACTCACCCTCACACTCACACTCACACTCACACTCACACTCACACTCACACTCACCCTCACACTCACACTCACACTCACACTCACACTCACCCTCACACTCACACTCACCCTCACACTCACACTCACACTCACACTCACCCTCACACTCACACTCACACTCACACTCACCCTCACCCTCACACTCACACTCACCCTCACACTCACACTCACACTCACACTCACACTCACACTCACACTCACACTCACACTCACACTCACACTCACCCTCACACTCACACTCACACTCACACTCACACTCACACTCACACTCACCCTCACACTCACACTCACCCTCACACTCACACTCACACTCACACTCACACTCACACTCACACTCACCCTCACCCTCACACTCACACTCACCCTCACACTCACACTCACACTCACACTCACACTCACACTCACCCTCACTCCTCACACTCACACTCACACTCACCTCACCTCACACTCACCCTCACACTCACACTCACACTCACCCTCACCACTCACACTCACGACTCACACCTCACCCTCACACTCACACACACCCTCACCCTCTACACTCACCCTCACACTCACCACCCTCACCCTCACACTCACACTCACCCTCACACTCACCCTCACACTCACAGCTCACCCTCACACTCACCCTCACCCTCACACTCACACTACACCCTCACACTCACCCACACTCAACGCACATCACACTCACCCTCACACTCACACTCACACTCACCCTCACACTCACACTCACACCACACTTACACTCACACTCACACTCACACTCTCACACTCACACTCACACTCACACTCACCCTCACACTCACACTCACACTCACACTCACACTCACATCACACTCACACTCACCCTCTACACTCACACTCACACCTCACACTCACACTCACTCTCACCCTCCCTCACACTCACCCTCACACTCACACTCACACCTCACACTCACACTCACACTCACCCTAACCCTCACACTCACACTCACACCTCACACACCCTCCCTCACACTCACCCTCACACTCACCCTCTCACTCACTCTCACACCTCACACTCACCCTCACACTCACCCTCACCCTTACACCTCACACTCACACTCACACTCACACTTCACACACCCTCCTCACACTCACACTCAACCTCACACTCACACTCACACTCACACTCACACTCACACTGCACACTCCACACTCACACTCACACTCACCCTCACACTCACACTCACACTCACACTCACCCTCACACTCACACTCACACTCACCCTCACACTCACCCTCACACTCACACTCACACTCACCCTCACACTCACCCTCACACTCACACTCACACTCACACTCACACTCACACTCACACTCACCCTCACACTCACACTCACACTCACACTCACACTCACCCTCACACTCACACTCACACTCACCCTCACACTCACACTCACACTCACACTCACACTCACACTCACACTCACACTCACACTCACACTCACACTCACACTCACACTCACACTCACACTCACACTCACCCTCACACTCACACTCACCCTCACACTCACACTCACACTCACACTCACACTCACCCTCACACTCACACTCACCCTCACACTCACCCTCACACTCACACTCACACTCACACTCACACTCACACTCACCCTCACACTCACACTCACACTCACCCTCACACTCACACTCACACTCACACTCAACCTCACACTCACCCTCAACCTCACACTCACCCTCATCCTCACCCTCACCCTCATCCTCACCCTCACACTCACACTCACCCTCACAGTCAGATTCACACTCACACTCACCATAACCCTAACACTCATACTCACACTCACACTCACACTCACCCTCACCCTCACAACTCACCCTCACCCTCACACTCACCCTCACCTCACACTCACACTCACACTCACCCTCACACTCACACTCACACTCACACTCACACTCACACTCACACTCACACTCACCCTCACACTCACACTCACACTCACACTCACACTCACACTCACCTCACACTCACCCTCACACTCACACTCACACTCACACTCACACTCACACTCACCCTCACACTCACACTCACCTCACCACTCACACTCACACTCACACTCACACTCACCCTCACACTCACACTCACCCTCACACTCACACTCACACTCACACTCACACTCACACTCACCCTCACCCTCACCCTCACACTCACCCTCACCCTCACCACTCACACTCACACTCACACTCACCCTCACCCTCACCCTCACACTCACACTCACACTCACCCTCACACTCACACCACTCACACTCACACTCACACTCACACTCACACTCACGCACTCACCCTCACGCTCACACTCACCCTCACAGTCAGATTCACACTCACACTCACCGTAACCCTAACACTCATACTCACACTCACACTCACCCTCACACTCACACTCACCCTCACACTCACCCTCACAGTCACACTCACCCTCACCCTCAACCTCACCCTCACACTCACACTCACCCTCATCCTCACACTCACCCTCACAGTCATATTCACACTCACACTGACCGAAACCCTAACACTCACACTCACACTCACCCTCACACTCACCCTCACACTCACCCTCACACTCACCCTCACCCTAACACTAACACTCACACTCACAGTCACACTGACACTCACACTCACACTCACACTCACCCTCACCCTCACACTCACACTCACACTCACACTCACCCTCACCCTCACACTCACACTCACACTCACACTCACCCTCACACTCACACTCACACTCACCCTCACACTCACACTCACACTCACACTCACCCTCACACTCACACTCACCCTCACACTCACACTCACACTCACCCTCACACTCACACTCACACTCACACTCACCCTCACACTCACACTCACACTCACCCTCACACTCACCCTCACCCTCACACTCACACTCACACTCACCCTCACACTCACACTCACACTCACACTCACACTCACACTCACACTCACACTCACACTCACACTCACCCTCACACTCACACTCACACTCACACTCACCCTCACACTCACCCTCACACTCACACTCACACTCACACTCACACTCACCCTCACACTCACCCTCACACTCACACTCACACTCACCCTCACCCTCACCCTCACACTCACACTCACACTCACCCTCACACTCACACTCACACTCACACTCACACTCACACTCACCACTCACACTCCCCCTCACACTACACCCTCACACTCACACTCACAATCACTCTACACTCACAACTCACACTCACCCTCACTCACTCACACCCCTCACCCCTCACACTCACATCCACTCACACTCACACTAACCTTCACACTCACACTCACCCTCACACTCACCCTCACACTCACACTCACTCTCACAGCTCACCCTCACACTCACCCTCACACTCACCCTCACACTCACACTCACACTCACACTCACAGTCACACTCACACTCACACTCACACTCACTCTCACACTCACACTGCACCCTCACACCTCACCCTCACACTCACACCTCACACTCACACTCACACTCACACTCACACTCACCCTCACACTCACACTCACACTCACTCTTCACACTCACACTCACCCTCACACTCACACTCACACTAGTCACACTCACACTCACACTCACACTCACACTCACACGTCACACTCACCCTCACACTCACACTCACCCTCACCCTCAACACTCACACTCACACCTCACACTCACCCTCACACTCACACTCACTCCTCACCCTCACACTCACACTCACACTCACACCTCACACTCACACTCACACTCACACTCACACTCACAACTCACACTCACACTCACCCTCACACTCACACTCACACTCACATTCACACCACACTCACCTCACCCTCACACTAACCCTCACCCTCACACTCACATACTCACACTCACACTCACACTCACACTCACACTCACACTCACCCTCACACTCACACTCACACTCACACTCACACTCACTCTCACCCTCACCTCACACTGCACCCTCACCCTCACACT
>NW_024427552.1:209169-273475 GCF_017639655.2 Falco naumanni
TAATCGGGAAAGCAGAATAAAGCAGGTTTCTACTAAACTGTTAGTTCTATGAGGAAGACTGTTCAAGGCTCAGTGCTGGTCACAAGAGTAATTAAATTCTGGGAAATACCTGAACGAAACAGAAAACAAAACAGCAAAAATCTTTGTGTCACTGTAAAAATGTTCTCTTCATTTCAGAAGAGGATGTACTAGAAAAAGTTGAGTGCGGCGAATGAAGAGACGGGACGCAGGTTGATGCAAGCAAATGTCCATTTATTGTACCGAAGCACGAGTTTTTATACACTTTCAGAAGCTGCGCGTTTTAAACAGATTGGTTGTTGAAGCTAAGCCTTGCATACTAGGCAATCCCCGATTGGTGGTTAACTGCCATCAATTAACCGCAAGGTGTTACCTTTCCTTGGCGCCAGCCTTGGCGCCATCCATCTCCCACCCCCCTGTGCTCTGCAAACATGCCTCATCATGTTAATTGTTGTCTAGACAAGCTCGAGCAAACTCCCCTCAGCTAACTGATTGCCGCGCATGGTCCCAGTTTGCAGACTGCTCCTGCAGTTGAGAACAATTCCGATGCTAACCAGAGGTGCAGAGCAGCTGCCACTCAGAGGAAGCTACAGCAGGGCTGTACAGTCAGGAAAGAGGACTACTGAGGCAGCTGTGATAAGCAATGCGGAAAGTCACAAGTGACATGCAGTAAGCAGCCAGGGATGACAGCTGAATGTCCCTTCTGAGACGGAAATGGGGAAGCATCACATGAAACTACTAACAGCCATGCACAAAAGGAAGCTCTTCATGCAGGAATAGCTCATGAGCAAAGTACCAGCTTGGTCAAAAGGTCCCGTATGCTAAACCCGACAGTTTCAAGGACTGACTTCAGTCCACAGAGCAGAAACCTAAGATGAAGTACACAGTATCATCGCAAGTCCTCGGGCTGAAAGTAGCTGGAAAGTATAAGCAGGAATGCCCTGTTCTGTTTGCGGGCCTTGTTCTTGCTCTTCCCTACACATCAGATTACAGCTGTTGTTTTGAGACTTGACACTGGGCAAGACAAACCTTTGATCTGTTTTGATGCTCTTGTACGAACAGTGGAGGAATTTGCTCCCCCTCTGCTCGTATAGAGAGGAACAGAACGGTCTTCTGTGCGCGCCCACTATTCTGTCACAAGCTTGCTCTAAAGCACATGGTACCAACAGGCACTGAAAGCCTGAGTGCTTCCGGATTCAGGGATGAGGAAGAAAACTGTGCTGGAGCCTGATGTGAGGAGTACAGGCACAGAAGCCTCCTCTGGAGAGTTCTGCACCTGCCATGACCCCAGGCTCTGGACAAGCAGGGTGTTAAGTTAACCTTCCCTCTCCTGAGTTTGGGAGGAGGAGACTAGTTGAAGAGTAGTTCTAACAGAAAGAGGGAATCTGTCAAACAAAACGCTGAACAGTCCCTGAATTGCTTTTCAATTGCTCAAAAAATGAGGCCAGTTATTTAACCAGTTAAGGTCCAGGACCAACATCAGGATTCTCACAAATATACAGAACCTCCCTCCCAAACAACTACGTGGTTCATGCGCTTAATTCCCCCAGTTCTTGACAAGGAAGTTCGGGTCACGGACTCCAAAGGCCTTCAACAAGGGACAACCTATCATTCTAAAAATGCAGTTCAAAAATTCTCGAAACTGACAACATTTAAATTGCAGTCAACGCTTAATATAATGAGTGGGCACCAATTAAGGAGTACTGCCAACTCTATGCACTAGCACAGGGATGTGCTCTTCCGTACACAGTACTGAGCAGAACAGTCTAGTCTAGGCTTGAGCTATGCAGAGGCTTGATCAGAATACACATCCCTTTCTAGAAAGATACCCAAGAGGAAGATGACTAATCTTTATAACGCTGAAAGCAACAATGGGAGGTTTGCACCAGCTGATGATTTCCGATCTAGAAACTTCAGTGAAGGTGTCAAGCTACCGATAGAACAATAAAACAGTAGCTTCAATGCATACACAAAAATGAGATTTTGAGTGCCTACATGCAAGGTAGGTCTCATGCAACAGAAACAGATGCAGTCACTCTCCTGAGCTTACTTGGTTTTCAAAACAAACAAAAAAGCAGACCATGCATTTGCTGCCTTAACAGAGTAACATCTAGAATGCCCCTCACTCCTCATGAGACTTACAATTTTACATACAGGGAAGACCAGGTACAGGTAGACTGAAGTAGAATTACAACTTGTTGTACACCACAAAGTATAAACCAATGAAGATGCTTTATACCATTCAAATGTCAACAAACTATACTTTCCACTGAAAACAGAAGTTAGTAACTATTTATCAGAAACAATCTAACCGTTTATCTAAATTTAAGCAAAAATCTGCCTCCAGTGGCAATTCTCAAAATACTCTTCTTTGTTGGAGATTAAAGATGGTATGTTACAACCTAAAAAAGCATCCACTTCATCACCACGAATACACCTGCACTACGCATGTTTCCCATGCAAATGAGCACCCTAACTTGGCCAACAGGCTGACACATGTCATGCTCATTAACATGGGATACTTTTTCATTCCGTCTTCTTTTTATATCTTGCTTTACCAAGCAAACACTTCACTGTCCATTAACAGCTTAATTAAAGAAGCCTTCGGTTCTTAAGCAGGCAAGAATATTGAAAAGCTATCGGTCCAGACCCTAGTATTACTATCAAATATAGTTAGCTCAAGAAAGATGTTGGTTTACCTCCCTTTACCCCTTTGGACTGAACAATTCTTCCTGAAAAAACATGAGGGAAAACTCAGCTGGGCAGTGATATGGTTCTTTGCTCCGTTTTTCATCTGCTTCCTGTGTGGTCAGAAGTTCTTGTAGTATTTTAGCAGCAGCAGCAGTTTCTATAGACAGAGTGGTATTGGCAGCACAAAGAATGTCAGAAGGCTGTAATGGAGAAAAATTCAGGGTTCAATCTGCTTCCACCAGAAATGATGTGTCTGAAGTTACAGGAGTGAGACGTTCCAGCTGACTTTCCTCAGTTGAAGAAGGTGTGTAACTATTAACAGGCAGTGCCTGATTTCCATTAAACTCCAGGATTGAATACTGGTTCTCTACAGGTGCCACTTCCACCTTTTCAGCTTTCATGATGAATGCACCTCATCGGCAACCTGAAACATGGCTTCAAGACTGACTTCTGCCTTCTTGTTTTCTTCAGGCGGCAGTCAGACGGCATCAGTTCAGTTTCATAAGATGACTGTGTTGGAGGATTCTGGAAAAAACAAAATACAGTGAACTTTTGTATAAAAAATTACCATGACAGGATGTGTATTGATTCTGTTTGTCCATTTATCCAAAAGCTTGAAAGATTGGCTGTTATTCTCAGTTAAAATTGCAAGTTTAACCAGAAGAAAGGAAAAAAAAAAAAAGCTACTACTTTGTCTTGGTTTTCATTAACGACCTTACTCTTGGCACGCTTCCTTTCTTCTATTCATGGTCTATCCTGGAGAGGAGCTGGTGTATGCTTGCAGATGCATTGTCTGCACACCCTTTGCACTGCAGGTGTTAAATATACCCAAGCATTCAAATCAGAGACTTCTGGTCTTAGTAGGACCTGTGGGGGTACATCAGAACCACCCTCTTCACGTGCCACATATGTAATAGAAAATGAGAGAGAAAATCCACCAGCCTTCAGTTCCTTCTAAAACTCAAGCATTCCTGTTGTGTATAAAACCAGTATAAACCACAACATTTTTAAGCAAAAGAAAAAGGTCCATATGCTGTAAATGTGCATATGGACAACACAACTTGAGGAACTCACCGCTTCTTAACCACTAATAGCGTTTTCCTCCTCAAGTGATTGTCCATAGGCACATCTACACAAGGGGTGCCCCCCAGGGATGCCCCAGTCCCAGGAGGAGTGGGAATTCAAATACCAATGACAGCAAATACTGTAAAACTGCCCTGCCTGTCACAGCCTCACATCTGGACTCTCCTGTCACGACAGTGTCCCACAGAGGCACAACTCAAAGTCTGCATCAATCTGCATAAAAACCCGACAGAATTTCAGGTCAGAAACACTTCTTGTAGAACCTACAGAGACTGCCTTTGCCATCACAGATCAGGTCTGAACACTACTAAAATTTTTCACTGTAATGACATCACAGGATGACAGGACACAATCAGCAATCCAGTGATGATATTTTTAGTAGAATTCATATATATCGAATAACCTTTAAAACAGAACGAAGACAATGACAGAGTTTTTCAAAAGCAGCAAGTCCTACCCAAGTGAAATGATAGATGACATTTTAACAGCCAGTATCTGTACTGCTACTTCTTCTGGAGGTGACTCAGTCAAAGGACACTAGAAGGGTCATTTCTTCAGACAAATACAAGTCATACAATGATGTTGAACAGAAACTCAGGTCTATTTAAAATACAGCCTTCTTTTGGAAGAGATTCAGTATGAAGCAGTAGTCCTTAGTGCCTGACTATCCTTAGACCTTCTAGCTGAGGTCATGGTTAATGAAAAGCTACTTCCAGAGACAATTAGAGAACAGGAAGCTACAGGATCACCTACAAGGAAAGCCGTATCAGATCAAATGCCAGTGAAGGACTTGGTCTCCCCTGATGGAGATACCACAAAGAGATGAGATCCCGTCTTCTGGGTGTGTGAAGTCAAGTTCTAGTGTGGATTTGTGTAGATGTGCCAGTTTGTAGATAGCCACAAACTGTGGAGGGTGGGGGGAAACGGAGGGGAAAATAAAACTTGGAATTTGAGAAATTTAGGTTAAGTTAAGCAACATCTTTTCATTAAAGGCTAAGCCACCTTTCTGTTTTTATGAGATAGGTTCAAACATTATTCCTCACATTTGATATTTTTTTTCAGTTCTATTTTTTTAAAATGTTAACAAGGTGTTTCATTTCTGTTGCATTGCTTGTTTACTGTCGTAAGTAGTCAGGATTTTAAGTAAGATCTGGGTTACCAAACCGTCCAGGAATAAGATCATCCCTGCCAAAAACCGACCAACCAACCCACCCATACTGAATCTTTTTCTGCCTCTTCTTAGGGGACCTCAGCTTGAAGCTGTTATAGCACATACTGTCTTCCTGGATGCACTACAGGATCTCGTATGTATTTCCAACAGGAGAAAGTGGCCACGCAAAGGTACAATTTAAATCCTTTTAGTTCACCTGAAGAAGATATGACAGACGAGGATGGGGGGGAGGCAGCAATGAAACAAGGAAAACCAATAAAAGATTGAGAAGTCAGGACTTGAAAGGCTAATAGCTTGCTGGTCATGCAAGCTCAAGAGAAAAAATGGTCTAACTTAGCAAAAGTGGTGAAAGAGAAGATGGGCATTTCACTTATAAGATTAGCATAGCGTTGAGCAGGAATTAAAGCACAGCCACACCTTTTCAGGGACTTTTAGGACTACACAAATCTGGCTTGAGTGCTTGGGCAATAGGAATTAGTTCAGACTTGATTTCTTTTTGAAATAACATGGCTGATTATCTTTCCTTATTACAAATAAAAGCAAACTACTTAGGACTGCTTTTAAGGTCAGAAAGTTTTTCTTCTTTTTTCTTGCATGTTTATTTCCTCCATTTCCTGTTACCTCTTGCTTCAGTTCCACAAGGAAATACTGACAGCTTAATAACCATGGTAATAGCAATAATCAAACAGCAGGGCTGCTATTAAAAAAAAACAAAATGAGGTGAGGGCAGGAACAAAAAAATCGCTGAAATCCAACATGTAGCCTCAGTTCACATCTATGATAAAGCAGCGGGGAAGTATTGAGCTAACGGTTGTGAGCTGCCAGCACTGCTGTTGCAGAAGATAGCAGGAGGTCTCTCAAAAGACTCATTCCTACCCAAGGATACTGATTCATCACACTAATCCAAACCCCACTTAAGAGAACCCAAATGAAAAACGGGTAAGAAGTTGTACCTGAGCTCCCTGTTTTGTAACCAACTGTGATAAGAGTGTAATACAAACCTCTGAAACCCCAATTTCAGAAACCTGGTGAGATACACCATCATCAGCCACCATGTCTGGGTATAACCATCTATGTCCCCTTGCCATTCCACGCAGTAGTTCTCTGTAGCTTTTCCTGGAGAGCAAACTGCAGCCAACCAACCAGTTAGTTACTGGCCTGGTCTGCCCATGTTCTAGTCAGGGTCACCTAACACTTTCAGCAGCTCAGGTGCGTACTGTACAAGCCCAGCAGCTGGCCTCCAAGACCCAGAAACTCCACCTGTCTTAATCTCTCCTAAACTTAAAAGTGATGCTCTCTGCAGGACCCAGTAAGGAACAGCACAAGGTTTAAGCTTCCTTGTCCAAGAGTGCCCGCTTTTCCTTCTGAGACCACAAAGCACCGTCTGGATCCAACGGAAACGGTGCTGGTAACCAGCTTGCTGACTGCTAGTGTGCCGATACGGTTCGCTGTCTTCGGGACTGGTCCAGCAGTTTCGTATAGGCTTTGCCACTCCTATCTAGCAGCACACAACATGACCAAACAGCCTAAAACGCCCCGCAAACCACGCTTCAACAGCATTGCACTGAATTCCTGCAACTGGTGAAAGGTATTGAGTGGAACAATAGGAAATATACCATGCAATAGTTCTATTTTTTGTGAAGAACAATAAAAATGCTTAGTCAGCCAGGGCTGATGAATTTTACTGCTTTTGAGGATTTGTGCAAGTGGTTACTGATGGATGATCAATACACCAGCAGGGCAGGATGCTCAATACTGCAGCTTGCCACATCCCCCAGCAGAAGTTTGGGGAAGTATATGCCCCAGAACACACAAAAGGCAAACTGATTATTCCCCACAGCTCAGCAAGAACCGCAGGCAAACTGCTGTCTTCTGTACCATCTGCACAGCCTGTCACCACGTTCCAGGAGAAATGACCTATGCTATGCTAAGACTCAGAAATCTCAAGAAGTCCCGTTGATCCACGCGGTACGATAGTTGTGTTACCCTGCTCAGAGACAGCCGGTTACTGACCTGGTGGAACTGATACAGGGCACTGCTCACCTTTGGCCTTCTCACGCAGAGGATCACCTTCCCACAGTCTCTGCCCAGATGCTCGGCAGCTTTTTGCTGGGGGTTTCCAGGAAACAAAGCAACCACTAGCAAGTGGCCTAAAGCTCTTCTGACTCCACACACTGCCCACGGACTTGCTTCTCCAAAGAACTGATTTTTACTAGACCCTTTGGACACTGTATATTATCCTTCAATCTAGCCACAACACCACCTTTGACAACTCCTTTGGAATGATTTACTATCCCATTGATCTCGGCCTTCCAAGATAAGCTATTTAATTGTGACTTCCCATCGCTCAGACGGATCCTCATGTCCTGGATGAAAAAAGCAGCTCACAATGAAAGTGAGAGGACAAAGATGCACTGTGCGAAAAATAAATACTACAATATCGACAGCATGACTGGCTGTTGGCTATTTATAGCCTTACACTAACGTGTTATCCAGGCCATAACCTGCCCATCTTGGATAAGCTTATTTTTTTAAAAAACTCATGAATAAAAGACAAAGGTTGATATTTGCAAGACAGGAAACTGGATGATCAAGCTTGGGTAGGTCAACCCTTTTTCAACACACATAAGCATAACTTGCTTTGCTTGTCCTCTGTGAGGGGGGAAAAAAGTATATGCGTTATGCTGTAATAGAAAAGAAGCCCTTGCATTCTTACTTCAGATCTTCCGATATCTGATAAGCCAGGCCCTCCAAATAAGGTGCAGTTTCCACTAGAATTACATAATGCATTTACAGGAAGTACTGGAGTTATCTTTAATAAGAGATCTCTGAGGTGGGGCCCATTCCAAAAAGTCACCTTAGTTTTTCTCGTTCAACAAATGAAACTCAGGACTGCAGGAAGCTGTCGGGGACAAAGAAGTGGAGCTGCTTCTCAGTATTTTCATAATATTAAAGAATCTCTTTTTGTCCAGGCAAGAACATTCTTCCAATACAAATGCAGGCTCATTAACTAAAAGTGATTCTGGTGAAGTCAAACAAAAAAACACTCCACTGATGAGGACACCCACTATGCTGCTAGCCTGAAACCTAACCTGAATTACAAAACTACCCATTTAACATTCAGTGGTTCTTTGAAATAGGTATTTGTAAACCACACCGCTTTCACTTTATCAAGCAGATCAATTTTCAAATTTATTTCCTTAATTTCACAAGTGTATAAACCTGCAGTTCATTCATACAGTCTCCTTCGCTTTCACCTCCTTTCAGTAGGCTACGTTCACCTGGACAAAGCTGTCGTGGGTGCACGCTGAAGCAGTAGGACCAGCACAGCCAGCCAGAGGATCTGTGTGGGCTGCTGCTGAACAGCTCTGTGGTGTGGCTGCAAGAATTCAAACACAGCTATCAGACTGCCAGAACTTGTGTCTGGTGTGCAGAGTTCTATTGCTTACTTTGATTAAACATTTCAATAATCACACAGTAAGCGAAATTCCAGAAATTTATTCTTACCTTCCAAGTGATTTTTAAGACCAATTTCTTAATCTTAAAAATATTTATTTTAAGATATGTATAGATGTATCAAAAATATATATTGTAAAATTGATAAAACACACACATACATGCAGAAACTTCATAATCAGTCTCTTGTGTCTTAATATCACCTTTTTGATTTGGCTGCTTGAGTTTCTTGTCACAATACACCACAAAAAGTGTATTCACATAGCTGAGCCTAGGTGTTCATACACACATACACACTTGTGACCATGTGAATTTTAAGACTTACAAAGAAAACGAATTATCTTAACTGAGAGTGTATCATTCCAAAGAATATCATGACTACTCCTGAACTACCACTCACCAGAAAGGTTTTCATATGTAAATGAACCCTACAGGCACAGATGTATTCAAAAGGCGCGATTGGACTTGCACTGTCAGGTGGCACCAATAACTAATATGTCTCACATGGTCTCCATGACTGATTTTTCATTATTAGACACTCTCAGATAATGAAGCTTCAACGCATTTCTTTGACCCGATTCTACTACTGTCAAAGGTTTTGCAGATAGCCAAAAGTAAACAGAACTAAATCCTTAAAATAATTATGGTATAAGGCTAGTGGGGAAAAAAAGACTTAGATGAGCATATTTTATTTTACTGACTTTTCAATAAGAATCATAATGAAAAACCAGGGAAAACTTTTTGTCATGGAAGTTAACAAACAAGTTTGAATACACATAAAAAAGAAATCTTTTCAGAAAGTTCTACTTTGATTTCATTTAATGGGACTTCAAAAGTGAAATGAAAAGAGTCAAGAATAAGATTGAACATACATTCTTTAGTTCTCTCACTTATTAAATACGTATCTTAAGGTTAACTATCACTTTCCAAACAAACTAATCTTGCTGCTATGCTCTCATGATGAAGGAAACCAGACTTTTTCATGTGGACATATGAAGAAACACGCTTTCAGCATGCTGCATTTTATAATATACAGAAGAAAAGATAGCGGAGAGATTAAGAGATACACAGGCACAGAAGTAAAACCACTGAGACAGTCCTAAGTGACAGTGAAAATTAAAAGATTTATCATACTCTAGTGAAATGTCACTTACACTCTCAGAAACGCTAATTAATTCACTGGAGTTTTCAAACACCTCAGATTCCCTAAGTTTCTGTATTTTAGTTTTGATTACACCTTGCAAAACTTGGTATGTTTTCATTGCGTTCACACACCCACCTCCCACCCCAGAAGATTCTACCTGAGCAACATAGCCAAGTTATCCTTTAAACTTAAAGCAACGAGCGCCATCCAGTGAGAGAGATCTACATATTCATGTCTAAATCTACGCTGGTCTCCCTCAGCTCCCCTACAGGCAGTACTTCAAAACAGGCACTTCCAGGACACCAGTAATCTTACCCCAAGATAAACTCTAAACTGAGCAACGTGAATCACACCCGAGACGCCCCTTTCCTTCCCTTGACTACGGAAGAGGGCTGGGGCCTTAGCTGAGACAGAGACAACTACAACTCATCATGATGAGTTTCAGCCTATGCTCTGTAACAAATAGAAATGCAAAGCAGGGACCACCTCCCACCTCCCACCTCAATGAATCAAGTATTCTGGATGAGGCTTGGAGCAACCTGGTCTAATAGAAGGTGTCCCTGCCCACGGCAGGGGGGTGGGAACTTGCTGATCTTTAAGGTCCCTTCCAACCCAAACCATTCTGTGAGTCTCAGGACACCTGCTCCTGGGAGAAGACTTAATAGTTAGCAGCTGGTAAGGCAGGCTCCACACTTTGGCCACCACAGTAATCTTTGCATAAGGGGCACAAGGCAAGGAGCACGTGGCAGAAATTGCCTGTCTCTTAAACATTTAAGTGTGACTACAAGAAATGCTCAGCTCCTCAGAACCCTTCCTTGACAAAAATGACGTTATGGAAACTAGTGATTATTGTCTGAAATGTTCTCAGCAGAGGTCTCAGAAGAGATGCACAAAAGATTTAATGATTTCACTGTGTAGGATTTCTAAACAGGGATAGATAGCTGTCTTTGTGAAGGTGCGGCTGCCAAAGGAGGAGCAGGCAGAAGGAAAGAATAATAACTGAGCTTTAGTTTGTCCAAGGAAAGAGTCACTATTCTGAATTTCAGAAGTTTTAGGGAAATTAAACAAAACCACCACAAAACAACAACAAATAGACCACCACTCCCCAGAAAATAACCTATCACGTGATTTTTCCAATTCAAGGTAAGGGCAAGGAAAAGAACAGTAATTTGCTTCGACTCCTCTTCTGAAGAATAAAAACACTTCAGTGAGACTGATTTATTTTGTAATCCAGTGATTAAGTGAGACTGACAATTGTGGCAGAAATAATTTAGAAAAAAGAAAGGAGCCAAGACTTTTGTACTTTCTAGTCTTCAGTGCATAAAAAAAATACAACATAAAGAAGCTAAGCAAGAAAAAAATTTAGATACAAAAATAGTACGAGCAGAATGAAATATTCTACACCAGGAGTCCTCGAACTATGACCCGTGGGCCAGATACGGCCCCCCAGGGTCCTCAATCCGCCCCCCTGTATTTACAGAACCCCCACATCACCACCACCCTGCCGGGGGTTGGAGGGGGAAACCAAGCAGCAGCAGATGACTTCCTGCCACCTAATCCGCGCGCCGGCCCCCTGTTTAGAAAGTTTGAGGACCCCTGTTCTACACAATACCTTTGACTGATCTTTAAGGTTTAAAAACTTAACCTGGAAAAACATGAGACCAAGGCCTAGGATACTACTTCTTAACAAGGTCTCAGTGCTTTAATATCATTGTCCAAGTTTTGCTTAATTAAAAAAAAAAAACAAAAATGAAAGTTAGCCTCACACTGACTAGTTTTGGACAAATGTTTTTCTCCTCGCTCTTTCACCTCAACAGAAAAGCTATCCAGAAAATCACCAGGGGGGGACACAAAATCTGGAGGAAGGACACGAATACCAAACAGAAACTCCTTTTGCTTTAAAGGTCCATCTTCCTTTTAGACTTGACACTTTCTAATTCTCGCTTGAGATATACACGTGGCAGAGTATTATAGAAAAATATTTAGAACTCTCACTTTAAAATCTATTTTTGAAAAGCAAATGCAGAAATTCTTTTTCATACCTGTTGGATAGCAGGCTTGTGAGTACAACACTGAAGATGCAGAGCTGCTACAATTTGCAATGGATGCGGCAACGCTTTGAGTCCCTTGCTGAAGTGGCAGAAGAGAAGCCACAGGCTGGAGTGTGTACGTGGCTCCTGTTGGAAGTGTCTGGAGTACCGGAGAGGCAGCCCCTTTATCTGGAAAAGCTGTGGAAGCCCCTTGCCCTGGCAGCAACCCAAGTGGTCCCTGCTGGATCCAAGTGGAAGGGACTGGAGTCGGATCTAATCTTTGTGCTGCTGAAGTGCTGGGGGCTTGGCACGAGGTTGCCATGTAGGAGTAAGGAGAGAAAACACCTTGACCGTAAAGTTGATGAAACTGTCCTACAGTCAGCAGTCCTGCAGTGGGTACAAAATAAAGTGAAACAAGTGTTAAGGAAAGGCGTTTTCACAGGCAAAGAAAGGCAATATGAGGAGCCAAGGCTCTACAACATTATTTGTGAAGACTACCTTTGCTCCAGCATACTTAACCCAGAAAGGAGACTGTACTCTTAGACCCGAGCATGCAGTAACTGCTGTGTGACACACGAGTGAAACACCAACACAGGTGTCTGCGTAGCATTCAATCTCCTTAAACTGGCAGTAATGAGTTACCCATATTTAGAAATGTGCTATAAATCGAAAAGTGTAGTAAC
Source organism: Falco naumanni (assembly GCF_017639655.2). Classification (NCBI taxonomy): domain Eukaryota; kingdom Metazoa; phylum Chordata; class Aves; order Falconiformes; family Falconidae; genus Falco; species Falco naumanni. Next base: position 221,446 of record NW_024427552.1, read on the forward strand.
TTACTAAACCAAACAAAAGCCATTTTGAAAGTACTGTGTGTTAAATTAGACAATACATTTTAAAAAAGGGACATCATAAAGCAAGATTTTACCAAACTCCACTACTGACAGCTCACAAACAGCTAAGAGAAGGGCAATGTCAAAATCCTCCAAAGGACTTTGCAAGTACTTTATGACAAGTCATTTATTTGGTCAAGAAAAAAAATTCAAAGCCAATTTTTTCTCAGTCAGCTCAACTAGTTCAGTGCAGACTAAAATATCCCAGACTTTGCCATTTTGTTATTTCCTAGATAGTCCTTTTATTCTTCTCTATTATTTTACAGTTTCCTCTCTCAGACAGTTACTGTTTCATGAAATGGTATTTGCTTTTATACCATGACAGCTCAATTTCTGTTTTGGTGACTTTGTTGAAACACTGACAGTAACAGCCCGAACGCCTGTGCTCATTGATTTCTCTAAGAACTACTGCATTTGTGACTCCCCTGCAGGACTGCATTTAGCCATGAGAATTACAAGTTTCAGGATGGTTCACATCAATAGGGTTTATCTAGAAGCCAGGCTTTCTCAGACCTGTAGTTTCCAATTCTCACTCAAAAGGACTTTTTTTTTAAAAAATAGCCTCACACTTACCTCTTGCACTCCTCTGATGAAAGCTAATTCCAGAAATCAGTAACATACAGTCATTATTCTGCAAGTTCACATTTAACCATTAAGAATCACTAAATAAATACCAGCTGACCCTGAAAATTTGCTAAGACTTAATGTATAGGACTGTTTATTTCCTGTTCAGTACTTTCACCATTTATAAACAGAGAAGGGACAGGGGTATGAAAATCCTTTTGTTTATATTTTACCTTTGGATAGGGACATGAAGATTATCTAGTTCTAACACATAAACAAGACACCACAGGATGCCAAGTTACCAACCTCCTGTTGCTGTACAGGAATTGTTCCTGAATGTTTAACACAGCGTTACATGCTGCAAGACATTGGGAACAGACTGAGGCTTTGCAAACAAAAGTATCTCTTATCTATCAAAGTACCTCACATTTACAGCAAAGACGTGTCTCTAAATAGTCAGTACAGAGCGCAACAGTGCATTGTCAGCCTGTCAGAACTTGACTGCATAGAAACCCCAATGTTTTCCTTGTTCTGTCTTTCTAGAAAATGAGACTCCTAGAGCAAAAACTCTGAAACTGGAGCCATCAAAACAGATGACAAAAAACGAAAAAGTCGTCTCTTTCTAATAATTTCCTTTACCAGTGGTCTGCATTACATCAGACAAACCACAGGTCATTGAAGTCTGCAATGACTCATCTTAGCATTAACAACGTTCACATCAAATCATTAATTTAAATGCTTCCTAGCCTCCCTACTGAAATAAGTTCCATCCCTTCTCCGATGCTTCATTTTGTTTTCTTGGTATTGCACATGCAGTTCCACACACATCATGGAAAACATCACTTGAATTAAGATGACAGTTCCTACCCTGACACAGTAACCAAGAGTATGGTGATACCCTACTCTGCTCTAAATGCCAGCTGGTGCTGCAGAGAGCAGTACCTTCAACTGCTTCTCCCCTTCTCCTGGTTGCACAGTCCTGCCGCTCCTCCTACACCGCGCCTTACAGCTCTGCACCCATGGGGTGCATCACCCGGGTCCAAGAGCCAGCCACAAAAAGGCTATTAAAGTCTTCTCTGATCATTGCGCTGAACCAACATGTTGCTGTATCAGCTGCAAGGAAGATGACAGTTAACACGCCACCAAAGGAATGGGAAGCAGGAGTGCTCTTCTGGCAGCAGCCCACAGCTAGAGCAGCCCAAGAGCACTGCAAAGCAAGATATTCACATCTTCCTTACACAGCGCCAACTACAAAGCTTTCGGGCCGATACAAAATGTGTGGAATAATCCTGAGGGCACAGACTTGTCTTGGGAAAACTCAGATCCTCTCAAAGAGGGTTAGAAAGAAAGAAAACACGTTCTAGGGCTTTTCAGCGGTATTATTTTCTAATTAGCTCTCACCTACTCATGCAATCCGTTTTAAAAACTGCGTAGCTTGTGAATTCTTTTTCAGGAGACAACTGACAGAAATCTTACTACCAGGTCTTGTCTCCTTTGCACAAAACTAACAGGATGCTCTAGTTACCACTTCACACGACTCACTGTTTTGCACGCATTTAATGACAGCTTATTAAGCACCCCTACTGATGGGCATCCTTACTGACGGGCAAGAAGCAGTAACGTTCGTCTGGTAGAGCTGTGCCAGCTCCACAGAGATCGGGCAAGGGTGTTCTTAGTGTAGTACACAATGGAGACTGTACTATAGTCTCATATATAGTCTCAGTATACAGCCTGAAATACATGTGAACCATGCTACTCATGCTTACTGGCAGCAGATCTACCTGCATAAACAACAACAGCTTCCCTACACCGGGTGAACTGAGATGCCACCAGCAAGGACAGGTAACCCTTCTCCCTCAGGGGAGTGCTGATTTTCAAAAACCCATGCCACCCGGAGCTTCTCAAAAACCCACCAAGGCCCCACATGGCCCACTCTGACTCACCAGGCCTGTTGGCATTGCTGAGCGTCGAGGGCGGAAGCAGCGGTTGCCCGTCCAGTGGCATGCCAAGCAAGCGCTGGAAGCGGTTGGGTGGGCGGCTGGTCACATCCAGGGCCCGCTGCCATCTTCGCCTTGTTGCCTTTCATCAGGCACTTCAGGTGGACGAGGAGGTTGGGGCGGTCGCGGCGAAAGTGGGGGCTGCGGAAGTGATGCAGGGGCCCGGTGCAGTTGCCACTGTTGCCTTGTCCACCCTCTGGGCCCGGCCCAGGCCCGGGCCCGGGCCCCACCACACTGCTCCCCGGCAACATCCCCACCTTGCGGAAGCCATAGAGATTGAGCTGTCGGATGAAGCTGCTGAAGTTCTTGGTCTTGAAGAAACCGGCAGCTGCCGCTGCCCCATGGCCACCCAGCTGCGCCCAGCAGCTCGCACTCAAAGAGCGGCTGGTTGATGACCAGCCCCTGGCCGGAGGCATCCCAGCGAACGGAGCGGCAGCGTGGGCTGTTGACCAGCCGCCACAGTCTGGCAGGGAAGGTGTTGGCACTGAGGGGGACGGGCTGCTGCGACGCGACCATGTCGGTAGGTGGCACCAACCGCCGCGCTCAACCGCCGCCTGCGTGGCCTCCGCTTCCCCCGCCACGCGCCGAACGGCACGTGCCCCGCTTGCGAGGCGCTGCCCGCCGTGTGCGGCCCCCGGCCCTCAGCCCCGCCGCGGCGCTGGTCTGCGCAGCGCCCCAGTCCCTCGGCATGGACGGCTGCAGCCCGACCACCCCCTCAGCCCGGCCATCCCCCTCAGCTCCCGGTCCCCTCAGCCGCCCCTCAGCCCCGCCATCCCCCCTTCAGCCCTGCCATCCCCCCCTCAGCTCCCCGGTGCCCTCCGCCCCACCTCAGCCACGCCATCCTTCTCAGCTCCCCGGTGCCCTCAGCCCCGCCATCCCCCTCACTCCCACCATCCATTCAGCTCCCCAAGTCCCCTCAGCTGGGCCATGTCCCTCAGCCCCCACCATGTCCCTCAGCCATCCCCTCCGCCCCGCCGGTCCCCTCACCCCACCGGCCCTTCAGCTCCGCTGCCACCAGCATCTCCTGTAGCTTCTGTGAGTGACCCGGCAGCTGAGGCCCGGGGCCAGAAGTTGCCGCTCAGGGCGGCCCCGCTGCCAGCTCGGAGCCATCCCGGGGGCAGCCTGGAGGCCCTTGAACCATGGCGTGGGTGAGCGCCGGACCGTGGAAAGTGGATGCAGACAGGGCAGAGCGGGGAACACGCGTTCCGCAGCCTCGTGCCCCGCCATGGCTGCCCGGCACCCCGGGAAAACCCCGGGAAAGGGGTGGGGCTGCAGGGCCACGTGACACAACATCGAATCCCAGGGAGGGGCGGGGCGGGGGCGGGTTCTGCTGAGCAGCTGGACCTGCCCGGGCTGCCGCGGCTGCCGCGGGGTGCGGGCGGCGGGGATGGAGGGGACAGAGGGTGGTGGTGATGGAGTGGACAGAGGGGATGGAGTGGACAGAGGGGATGGAGGGGGGTGTGGGCATTGGGGACGGAGGGGGGCGAGGGTGGTGGGGACGGAGGGGACAGAGAGGGACGCGGGCAGCGGGGAGCTGGGGAGCTGCTCCATGTGCCGGGGGTGCACGGGGCTGGTGCTTACCCTGCCGGGAGGAATGCTGCTGGCAGAGAAGGTGTTGCAAAGTGTTGGCTTAAAAACCACTGGCAGTTCACAAAAGGAAAAGCAAATTTATAAGGAGTGCACAGGAACGCGGAACAAATCGGGAATTGTGTCACATTTGCCCTAAAACCCCCCAGACCTGTGCAGTTCTGATCCTCACACCAGAACAGATCAGATGGAGTTAAAATGGGGCAGAGAAAATCAGCAGCGAGGATAAGAACTAGCTTCAGCGGAAGGAAATGCTGAAGAAGGAATCTTCAGAGGGGCGGTTATTGTATGAAAAGATAGGTAGTAAAGTTGTAGTTAATGTAAAGGAGGCAAGCACGACTAATGGAGGATTTCAAATAGAAGAAATCAAATCAGGTACTTAATCACAGGGAAACTGGGGAACTAATTGTCACAGGATGTTTTGGGTACCATAATGTTACTTGGCTAAGGGAGGGTGCGGGGGTGTGTGTATGTGTGTGTGTGTGTGAAGAAAAAAGAGAGGGAAAAATAAAAAGAACAAGATTAGCTATATTCACAAAGACCAGAACTCTTAAGCGGCACCTTTGTCACTGCGAGTGCTTGCACTGTGCGCTGGCACAGCTCTGAGGTGGTGCCTGAGCTGCACTGGTACAGATGTGCCCTCTCCTCAGCCTTGTGCTGTCAGCTGTGACTGCAGGCAGGCTGCAGGAACCAGCAGAACCATCCTTACCGCTGCACGACAGGAATCTGCTATGAACCAACAGGCAAAGAAGAGCAGGGAGCCGGGGAAGGAAGAGTGTGGTGATGTCTCTCTCTGCTTGCATCTTGCCCACAGGTCACCAGCAGTGGCGGAAGAAAATGACATTCCTCTGTCTTGGCTGCCCTCAAAGCAAGACAGTAGTGAGAAGACTGAGCACCTGTGTGTTTTGTGAGCTCAAATACATTATCTTGTAGTTGTCGTAAAATTTCTTAGCAAGAAGGTACAAACCCAAACCTCTTCTATAACTAAAGTCGTCCTTATTGCTTTGCTTTACAGCACAGCCCCTAACCACCAAGGCAAGTAAAAGCGCAGTAAGTTCCAGAAAGGGGGCAAAATTGAATAAACTGATGGGAAACTGTTCCTATTCTTAAACTGAAAGTAATATCCCTCTGCTCTTCCGCATAGCTGAAGTGAGGAAAATGATGTTTGGGTGGGGTTGCTAACAGAGTTTCACACTTCAAATTAAACCAGAAGCAGAAATTTTGTCAATGTTGTCATCAAAGCTAAATCCAGCACCACAGAAGGATGTTGCTTTACCCAAGGAATTAGTGGCCTACGATTCTAGTAAGCTCATGCTGTCGTCTTCCCAAGAGGCTTTGCATTTTTTTTTCCCCTCGGTAATAATTTATTAAGAATTATGTTGCTCAGTGTAAACAGCTAAAACTTAAGTAGAGCATACTGAATGCAAATCTGAAAAATCCAGAAAAATGTCCACTTCACAAAAAATTCTTCTCGGCATTCCTGAGGTTGTCTTTTGCATTACTTCAGTGAAATGAATTTGGGTTTCTGTCTCCCTGTGCAGCAAGAGTGCCAGAAGACCATGACTACCTGATGGTGGGACAGGTGAGATTTTTAGTGTATCATCCGTAAATCAGGGCAGAGCCAGCAATACGTAGTCCATAACTGAAATGCAGAGCATGATCCCCTAGAACTAACACACAGAAACATCGGTCCCTTTGGTACCACTGGCCATTCTTGACTTCAGCCACAAGAGCGGATTCATTTGCCACTTCATGGTCAGTGGGTTAAATTTGGTCCTGAGGACTTTAATCGTTACTTTGCTGTCAAAGATTGTTATTAGCCAAAGGTGATGGGAGCTGCAAGAATAAATAGCTTATTACTAATTTGTGTTATGGACTCAGTGCTTTCCTTCTTTTTCACCCATGTGAACTCAAATTGCTGTTAGCCCGCACGCCCCTATTTGCCATGTACCATGGCAGTTACTCTCTGGTGTCTGCCTCTCTCACAGCTGTGCCTTTCTCTGCAGCTAGCTTTCTTCCTCCTTCCCTGCTGCGGGACACCAGAGATGTGCCTATTTTACAGACGAGAAGGTGGGCCTTTGCCAGAGATTCATAATCCTCTTCTCCTGCCAGTGCTTAATCTCCATTCCAACCTTTTGTAATAACCTCCCAGTTTTCTATGTTTCCCTTGCTTATACATATACATATAGTAAAACCCCCTACCAACTGAACGATGTAAATTACACATTTTGCAAACTGATTCTGCAGAGCTGAACATAAATGTTATTGTTAGCTTGTCTACTGTATGTCAGGGCAAGGACAGCTGCATTTCCATGCAGTGTGCTGACCCTGACTACCATCCAAGGACATAAGCAGTACTTAATCCCTGGAAGGTTTTACCAAGTTAAGTGGAGGATTTTTAATCACCTGGAAAATTTAAATCAATGTGTGCTTTTGTTCAGCTACCAGTTAGTTGAGGAAGTGACCAGTTTAAATTATTAAGCCTGTAATTTGCAGAAGGCCAGACATGCTGCGTACAGTCACCCTTCCTGGGCTGAAAAAGTCCACCTCTAAATGCATAAGAGGAATGTACATATATACTATAAAGCTGGAAAATAACTGTTCTTACCATGATTATATGCATGTTAGATCTGTGAGTGGTAAGAATTGTTGCTGTAATTAGTTTCAGTTTTGTTAGGAAGGTAACAAAGAACAGTTGAAAAACATTCCCTAGAGAATTAACATTTTGGAAGAAAAGTGATTTTTCTTACATTTTTTTTTTCTAGTTAAAGAAATAATCAGCTAGTACAGAAGGATGGATATTATTTTCTTATTGATGTATAGCAGTACAAATCTTTGAGCTCCAGACCTCTTGTAACACAGCTAAGGCAGAGTCTCATACTACTACATTTTAATTTGTTCTGAATCAACATAAGTAAACATTGAATATTTCTATCCATGTCATCTTAATTAGGAAGGAAAGAAGGACCTAGATGCTTTGCTAATAAGTCAGATAAGAGAAAACTCAAAACTGTTTTCAGATTTGACAAATTTTGGCAAATAATATCTGTTTTTAATTATGGATGGGATTAGGTCCGGAAGCACGAGCATAGTACAAGACAACCAACTTTCCTACTCAGCAGACTCATCTGAAACTATGGAACATGACAATTTTAGAACGGAAGCCTAAGAACATATCATCAGCCCATTTTTCTCAGTTCTGTTTTAAGTGATCTTTGAAAAGCGTAGTTAACTTCTGTTTCATGTGTTAATACCATATTAAATTGCCTTATTGCTTTGTGACGTAGAGAAACTTTGGTGTTGATTTCTCTGATTTATTTCAATTATTTTTTTTCTTGTAAGCTTGAAAAAAGGATATTCCACTGAAATAAGCTGATTGCAAGCAGTTTCAGTAATTGAATCCCTAGATAGTTGTCTTTATGCTGGGAGGATTTATTTCTAATGGAATTTTAATGCTGAAACAGTTTAATTTAAAACTGTTGCCATAAAACATGTTAGAATTTTCTATTTTTGTTGCAGGATTTTTTTTTCTTTTAACTTTTTTCTTTCAAATAAAAAAAACTTTTTAAAAGCTGAGGTTTAAGATGATATTATTACACTAAGAAATACTGTAAAATATATTCTGAGAAATTAGAAAGATTTCTACAGGATAGACCTGTTAAGACTATCATGCGGTCAGTCTGTTGCAGTGTTCGCCAGTACTAAAATGACTGCATTTAAATAATATTACAAGTAACTGAGGTGTTTTTTCAGTAGGAAGAAAAATCCTTTGTGACCAAAATGTAAACCAAAGACCTATCTTCCACAAAGTTCAGATGTCTGTGGCTATCCAACTGCACAGCAGTCCTGTCATCAGAGCAGCTTACCTGAACTCAGCACCTGTTAAAGGGGGATGATGAACTTCTGCCCCTTGCTTCCTTTAATTGCACTCTCTATAAAACCGGTTTCATTTCACTCCCTGCTGTTCCCGGGTGTGGGGTCTAGCAGGATGCAGACAGCACCCTTCTGTGCTGTGAATTGGGGTCTGGTGGGTGAGCAGTCTGCGGGGGGGCGAGCAGGAAGGGTACCGAGGTGACACCTCCCAAGCCCAGGGCACACTCGCTCCAAGGACAGGCAGCCCCCCTAAGTCAACATTTGAGAACCAGAACAGAAGATGCTGGTGAGGGCTCCCAGCATAGGGCTCTACTCCATTGTCTATGGAGGAAAGAGGTTTATGACTTCGATGTTTATCAAGAAAAGTGCTCTATAAATTCATGCTCCCAAAAATTCATACACTACTATCATGATTTTTGGGTGCAGAGCGCAGGAATTTAGTCGGTGGTCCTAATCCACCCAGCTAATGCATCTTAATAAAGTACTATCTGTCAGCTGAGCTACAGCAGCAACAGGTGTGTTCTGGTCAGCCTGAGCTGCAAAGCAATTTGGCTAGATAAGCATCTTCTGATACAAAAAGTTTTAACGGTAGGACAAGCCTTACATGACTGTCTCTTGTAATTATTCATTCACACAGATCATCTTTTTTGACATACTTTGGCAAAGTTTTGAAGTGTTCCCAAGATGTAGGACAAGTGGCTGGATCATAAGAGCATAGATATTTCAGATCCAGGTAGGTAAATATCTGAACTACCTCAGGCAAGATAAACCCAAAGTTTTGTTCCTCACAAACCAATCACAGAAATGAAAAATTACCGTTATTTTAATATGACAATATGTAAAATGACAAACAAAGTATGACAATAGGGAAGTGAGTGGCTTTGTTACATACTCATATAATCTGGTCCTTAAAAGCTATCTCCTGGCTACATCATTGTTGCAGTGAAATTCATTGTTCTCTTTACACATCTTTGGAACTCTCATGTATCAATGACTATAAGATCAGAGTATGATCATCTTCAAGGAAGAGTTGGTAGCCCACTCTTTGCCAAGGTTGTAGAATGACCGAATCAGGACTTCTATACCCATATTGTCAGGAATTTTGTCTGATTTTGTATTTGGGGGGGGGTGGGGGGTCGTGGTTGGTTTGGTGCTTGTTTTTTTTAAAGAGGTCATCCCTAGAGGATTCTTAGCTCTTCCTAAAGTTAATTTCCTCTGAAATCAATCCAAGTTAAGGCATTCACCATCACGCAAAATGTGTTCTTAGGTTCCTATATTCGGTTAATCCTGTGATCATGCTCAAGAAGGTCCTCCACTGAAGTCAGGGCAGGTACAACAAAATGAGAATTCTGGATTTGGCTTCATTGTCCAAATTCACAGTGTCTGGGAGATGAATAAGCCAGACTGATACTTACAATGATGCATAGCCATTCTCAAACAGTTTAGCATAATACGTTATTCCAAAATCTTTTAAACATGCCAGCATTTGGACATTTATATGGTTTTTAACAAAGAACTCTCTAAACGCATTTAAAACCATTTTAAGCCTTGTATCACTAAAAAGAAGACCGGAAAAATTAAGTTGCTGTGACTTTGCATTAGTGGCCATGACAGCATACATTCAGTTCTGACATTTACTGTTATTCCCATGACACCCATAAATATTGCAGACAACTAGCTGGCTGATCACACATTGCTTGACTTAGCTGCTTCTATAATTTAGGGGGGGTTAAGTTAGCATTTGAAATCTAGAAACTTTTTTACATTTCATATTTATTACTTTGCAATCTTCAAAAGGAAAATCACCCCCCCCACCATGTCCTGATCCATCCAGTGAAAAGTTCTTCAAAGACTAATAATTCCTATTGTTGTTAGTCAGTTCTCTAATATTACAGATTAATGTGGAATATCTTTTTCTGACTCCTGTTTGTGGCCTTGCCCGTATGATTTCCTTCACAATATTTTGGGATGTATCATTTAATCATTCAAGGTCATCACAGACATTTTGCCTCCTGCAGCAGTGAATCCCACAGTTTACTTACACATGTTAAATATATTTCCCAATAATTGTAAAACACACCGCTGCTTTCCTTTTCTTTCTCTCCATTCACACTGCTAAATATTACAGTAAAAGCTTGTTTTTCCTGCTACCTGCTACCATTTCAGCTAGTCCCTTTGTCTTAAAATCTTTGTTTTGGCAAATAATTTCAAATACAACAGTAGCATTGAAGAATATAAAGATGTCATATGTTTGATTTTCTGCTGCTCATTTAAAAAATACATTATCTGTATTGTTAACTTCTGGTGGAGGGGGGGCAGAAATTGATATTGCTATTTATGTTTGCTCCTATGAAGAGGTTCTGCCTACTCAGAGCACAGTAATTGTGCTCAGTAATTGAAGTATGGGATTATTTTAGGCTAATGTGTGTTTATTTACTTCAAGTTAAATTTCATCACTGCTACTTCTATTTCCCTCTGAAATATTTCTTAATCCTCCATAATTTTTCACCACCTCTGCTGAAGCACTCTTCTCCAATAGTATTACTGACTGCACTGTTTCTGTCTTCTTCCTTCCGCACATCAAATGTCTGGGACTTTTTGGTTTTATATTAGAAGTTTAATTTGTATCTAATGCAGATTTGGACCATTATATCAGATACTGAGCCAGAGTCGTGTGGCTTTTGTGATGAGCAGTCCTGTCTCACCAACCTGCAGGTTCTAGGAGTTGACAAGCATATTGATACGGGCTTGACTGCTGGTTTTCCAGAAGGCTTTTGGCAAGGTCCTTCACCAAATGCTCTTACAGAAATTCAGACGTTATAAGGAGGAAGGCAGCTGCATGGTTAAATAACTGGGTAAACGACAGGGAACAGAAGATAAGGGTAAACGTTCAATAAGTGGTCAGAAGGCTGTTTTTCGCCTTCACGAGCAACTTAGGAGTAGGTATCAATGACAGATGAGGTATCAGTCTTTACAAATAGTATGAAGTTATTCAGGATGCAGCAACTGTCAAGGACTGAAGAAGCTGCTAACAAAACTGAGTAACTGTTTAGATGTATTTTGCACCCAGTTATTAAATGTGTTGCTTTATTTGCCTCATCTCATAAAGACAGAGTGGGAAAAAGCTCATAGGAGAACAGCAAAGATCACGGGTATGGAGTATCTTCCATGTGAAGGAAGACTGTGCAGACCAGGACTCTTCAGCCCAGAAAAGCTCCAATATGTGACAGAGGCATATAAAACCATAAATAGCCAGAGAAGTTTATTGTTTATTTTCTTTCCCTGTGGGACAATTAGGGTTCAGCCAATGAAGCTCACAGGAGGCAAGTTCACACTGAACAAAACAGGGTGAATCTTTATACAATATGTAGTTAAACTGGTGGAAAGCCTTGCTGTAGGATGCTATGAATGATGGCCATTTACACGATCTCAAGAGGACGCTGTGTAAAAACCTGGACAGGAAATCCTGTTGAGCTATTAAATGCAAAGATTTACCTGAATCCCTCTGGAGAGGTCCATAAGCTGCACATTCTTGGCAAGAGTGCATACCAGGAGGTGTCACTGGAGGCTTTGCATCCCCAGGCATCTGCTGGTGGCCACGACTGGCAACAGGACACAGGGTTAGACACCGTGCAGCCATTTCTTATGGTCCGCTCCCCTCAGGACACTTGGAACAGCTTCTCTTCTTAAGTGACAGCAGATGTTGTGCCTAACTGATGATATCCCAGTCAGCAAAGTTACAAAAAGACCCGTCAGCTGTATATTGAGGCCAAGAAAGTTCAGGCTGAGACACAGGTTTTAAACACGTACGGTCATTTATGTTTGGAAGCCTTAGTCCAGCCACAGCACGCTCCTGCTCACTAAAAGCTTTGGAAGCAGCTAAGATTTCCCTGTGGCTGCTGAGCTCAGCAGAACGGGAACGGTTTGCTCCTGCGGACTGTCCTTTCTTTTGCTAGCTGCATGCTTCCCAAATCCCTCCCTGCTAATGAGGGCCACAGAGAGGCCACCAGGACCCTTCTGCTTATGAAGGAGAAGTTGAATAATTGCTAGCTCCATGTGCCCCTCTGTCCGTACCCTTCCCAGCAGGTGCACTGGCTCTTCCCTTGCTACGCAGCCCCTCCTCGCTTCCCCAGTTGCTGTATTGCTGCCCCTACCAGATCTTGGCAGCTCTCCTGATGTTGTAAACTGAAGGAGGGTGGCTATCCTCATTTCCCACTCTTGCTATTAATCCTACTCTTCTGTCCTTGTCGAGATACTATTTCCACCTTTGCCCCGCTGATCTCCCACCTTCCAGGGCCGATGTCACCCACGCAGCTGCCCCTGCCAGGCACCGCTGCCTGCACCTGCCTGTGGCTCCTGCTGCTCTCCGCAGACCTCACCTTGCCCCCTACAGAACAATGGGGCTTGCTGGGCTTCTTTGCCTCTTTGCTCTGTTTTCTTCTGCCTGAGCTCTAACTGGGGAATTGTTCCTTGCTTTGTGCTTAAGGTTAAGAAGCTGAACTAGTTCTCCAGGTGTTCCTTATTGAAAATGTCCCAAACCCAAAAGTAGTTAAGTATTTATATGCCCCTTGTTACTCCTGAAAGCAAAAGGAAAACACACTTTCCCTACCATTGTCCCTGTTTGACATTTGCCATAGCAAAATTTACAGAGGACTTTGGTGTATGGCCCATTTGTGCATCATATTTTTAATTTGGAAACCACAAAAAAAAACAAAGCCTCATTTCCATGAAAAAGTAATGCTCAAATCTGTAAGAATATAAACCATACCTTATAAAACAAGCTCTGCTTTTCTCTCACAGCTCCCATCTCAGGTTGCTTTCGCTTGGTCCTTAGTGATAAAACGGCACCATAAACTTGTTTTATGTCCTGCTCTGTAGTAAAGCACAGTGTAGTAGGTGGCAGACACAAGAAATTTATATTCTTAGTCACTTCCCTGTGAAATGTATTAATGACAAATGAGAGCAGTAGCCTCAACATGTCAAATTTATAAACAGCAGAGAAAATGGAGATGGACCAAAGTAAAGGTATGAAGAAAAGTTCAGTCTTTACCAGCCCCTGAGGACTGATGGTGTGATTTGCCTCTGAGTGGTGGAAGGGAGTCAGAGAGGGTCTTAGACTTTCTCTTGTGCTATCCTCCTGCAGATGGCTGGGCTTGGGGCTGGTGGGTGTGCCCGTGTTCTTCACAGAACTCTGTAAGGGAATGCTGAGATGTGGTGCTAGAAGACATGAAGCTCGGTGCATGGCAAATGCTGTGTCTGCAGCTCACTGCTTGAAAGTCCCGATGCAGACAGAAGTGGAAGGGTGAATGATGCATCTGATACTGCAACTGTGACTGGCTGTGGCTTTGGAAAGAGCAGAAAACTAGTCATGCATTAAGTGTGCCTGAAGCTTTGATCTCCCTATAAAATTATCACTTTTCTCCACTATTGAAATAGACGTACCACATATGCATTAAGCCAAATGGAAGAGAGCATTAGTTTTTGGACTGTCACCATCTTTAAGCACCAGCAAGAAAATAGGAGTTTGTTTTCCTGCTTCAGATACTGCAGATTCTGTGGGACGTTGACATTTTCTTACAAGCCGTCTGTGAACTTACTCAAGAGAAGGGCAAGTTAATGAGGCAAACATTGTTTGCCTTAAGTGTCTGTTTCTCCTGTGTGTCCGGGGGCTGTGACACAGTCCTGCAGACTAAAATGCAACCCCCAACAAACACTAACGATAAAAAAGGAAAGCAAACAGAAAAATACCTTACCGTCTCAGAGATTTGCTTTTCCTTGCTCTTTCTTCTTACTTCCTCAGTGTTTTCCACATGAAATCCCGTGGCTTGACTGTCACACCATGGGCAAACAAGCAGGGCCAGTCTTTCACGTTCCTGCACTCAGCATGGTCCCCACAGCTATTTTGATGAGAATTGTGGGTGGGTGGGAGGGGTGAGCTGAGCTTGGGTGGCCGCTCTGGCTTCCAGATGAAGCTGGATCTCCCTGGTACAAGAGGCAGTCTGTGGCTGCAGAGCCTGGACAACTGGCAGACCACCCTAAGCCCCTCACCAGAGAGCTCCAGCCATGGGAGGGATAATAACACCCAGTTGCCTCCCTCTGAAAAACTAAAGGAAGAGGAAAGGCTAGCGCAAAGTTTCTGGAGGTCGTAATCCAAGAGCTCTGGGGCATCCTGCTATCAGTGGGAAGAATTAGTGGCTGCAGAAAAAAAGGATAAATGCAGAGGTCAAGAGTGATGTGGAGAGCTGCACACACAGAGGGGAGAGGAGGGAGGGCAGACAGCCTGGAACATGCCTGGGTCATAGATGAGCATGAACCACATTTTGGTTCGGCCTTGTGGACATCAAGAAAATGATGTGGCCCTGTTGTATCCTGCATTGGCACAGCGTGTTGTCGGTTTTGTGCGTTGCCTGTGCTGCACCTCTCTGGCCCTGGCTGAGTTAGTGCACAGGCAGAGACCTCCTCTCCTGTCTGGCACGCCACATCCAGCACAGCCCCGACACAGCCTGCCTGCTTCTGGTTCTGCAGAAGCTCGTCTCTTGCCTGTGTGAGACCCTCTTGGGAAAGCTGGCCACCAGAAAAGGCCGTTTCCTAACCTGGGGAAGAAGCTGATAGAGCACGGCCCTGCAGGTAACTTCAGTCGGCTTTGCATAGTCCTACTCAGCTTCTCCTCCAGCCCAGGGTGAGGATGCACAGCAAGGTAGAGAGAGAACACGGAGCTCAGAACAGATAGGATGGGCTACCTATGTAGCTGTTTGTGCCTTAATGGCATTTGCCACCATGCAGGTGGCTGGAGAACCCAGATAGTGTGTAAGGGCACCTTCTGACCTTCTTCAGTGCTGTGCATGTCAGCTCAGCCACATGCACACAGTCATGCTTGCAGAAGGGGCAGGTTGACATCCAACACAGAAGTACTGTGTAGTATCATTCTGTGCAAAGCCCAGGGTGTGCATGGGTGAAATACTGGTATTTCGCCATTCTGGTATGTATCTTAGTGACATAGTTCTGCACAGTTGCAAACAGAATTATAAAACAGGTTTCTTTCTACCTTTTTTTTTTTTTTTTTCTAAAGGTGTGGAGAAAGAAGTACAAAAAGATCAGGATGCTAACAGGCCTGTTGTCTCACCCCCTAAGAGATCAGCGGTAACAGCCACCAGGCTCCATTCACCAGGTAATTATGAACCAAAAACCACTGCTCAGGGAAGATTTAAACTTGTTGACTTTGCATCTCTTGTCAACACACTAAAGAGAGACCTGCTATTAAGTGAAGACTGATTGTGTCCAAGGTTCATTAAGCCGGCTCTGAGTACAGCAGGCTTTATCATACCAATGCAGGAGCTGAACAGACTTTTGTTTTCTTTGTTACAACCGCAAAGTCATCTCTCCATCAAAACAAAGAGTTGTTGCTATTACGTCTTTAAGGTCACGGGAACATTTATGTTTATCATTACGATTTTCTTATCTAACAAGAGAACAGATAGGTATAGTGAAATAAAAGACACTTCAGCTACCTGGAATGAGAGTATATTGTATATTGCCTGGGAACTACTCTTACTGTTTGCAGAGGCGCTGAATCTCCTGGGCTATTTCCGTGCATGACTGGAAAAGGGGTTATCCATAGAAATAACCTTTGGAGTGCTATTGGGGCATTGTCAGCTTAGCCCTCATTGCATACGAACACATCGTTTTAGCATTTCTGAAGAATACCTTTGTTTATTTACTAAAATGAAGATAATTTATTTCTATGTATGTTTCCTAAGTGTACATCAACAGATGTATAAGGTACCTAAAGTCTTTTCTAAGGCTGGCCTTTGGCTGATAACACTTCTGAAATGCATGGGCATGGTCCCAATGATTTCTTTGTGCTTGCAGTTTATCTCCTGTTCTGTTGCCTCAGTTTTTAGACTCTACTTAAATACTTCAAATGCCATCTCTACAGCTATATGATGCTTGAGTTATTATTATGGGGAGCAGAACCCCATGTTTCTTCATTTGATGGTAAAGTAAAAAAAATGTAGAACAGCTCTTTGGCTTCTAGAACATTCATCAAGAGTCTCTTCATGTTTACTAAACTCAAACTCTTCTTCCTCCTTCATGCCCAACAAAATCCAGAAAATGGGAGGTTAAATGTAATCTTCCTAGGCACCAACAGGATTCAGAATTCTTCTCCTCACGAAGCTACTAGGGTAAAAACATAAACTTACCACTGTCTTCTGAATCATACAATTTTTAGGCTGTTTTGCAACTGGTGAGATCATTAAGAGAGATCCAAAGGAAAATTTGTTGTGCAGAGTGCCTGACCAGCAGCTCACCAGCATTTATAATGGTGGGACTCCAGTTTAAGCACCAGAACTGATTGTGGTGGTAGCAGCATGTTACAGAACAGCTGATTTGCTTCCACTAGAACTGGAAAGAAAAATGAAACATAGGCATATTTGTACTGCGTATTTCTGTTGTCCTAAGGAGGCCTGCATTTCCACAGGTCACTTAATGGTTTTCAAGGATGAAATTTTTGGCATATCCAATGTGTAAGTTCTCAAATGTTGCTTCATTGTCATGACAGGTTGAGTAAGTGCCCTCTCTCCCACTGCACAGACTGATTTAGGATTTCTTAAGCTTGGTTGTCTGAAATTATGGCAACCTAAAATTGTTTATCACTGTAAGGATCAAATAGGAAGGTAAACCTCATCTTTATTTTTTGAGAGTAGCCTTTAGCATTCTATGAAATGACAACAGCAATAACAGAAATAACAGACAATGTTTTCACCTATTTAACAATTCCAAAACACAATCAAAGCAGCCATTAAACAGGACAAGGCGTAAGTGTAGCTGGGGCTAAGGGGCAGTAGCATAGCCTTTCCTCCATCAGGATCACAAACCTGTGAGGCATTTACTCTTTGTGATAGGAGAGCACGTGTCCTCCAGGTAACTGTCACACCTACACGTGGCCATGAAACAGGCTGTAAAACTTGGAGTGCTGTCTCTAGGTTGTGTTCCCTCTGTTACTGGCCTCCTCACGTGCAGTTCTTTTAAATCAGTGCTGGTCTTTGACTGTCATGCAAATTTTTTTTAGCCTTGAATCTGATCTTTAGACTTTTGGTCAGTCCTCCTGCAGACTTGCAAGGAGTTTTGAGATGCAGAGTTTCATAGCGATATCTATTTTATCTATTGATGCAATCCCATTCCTGAAATATGTGTATAGGAACAGCTGTACATAGATGCAGGTGCTCTGCATCCACTCCATTTTAGGATGGTGCCATCTGTTTCTGACATCTGTCACTCTACAGATTGCTTGTTATCAGTCCTCTGAAAGTAATTTTCTCACTTCGCTTACGAAAATGTCCAAAATTGGACAGTTAAAAGGCAAACGAATTGCATTCCCCATCTAAATCCTCATGGACTGTGTTAATTGTGCGTATATACTTGTCATGTCTCCTAGTTCAAACACAAGTAGATAAAAAAGACCTGGGAGTTTTAAAGTGGATCAAAGGGGTTCGGTGATTTCAGCATACACGAGGTCTCCCCCCGGTCCCACCATCAGCAAAAAGGACATTCAGGATCAGGGCCAGCATCATTAATACATACCCTGTTTTGTGCAGAGCAACAGAAGGGAGACATGAATGGCAGAGTAAGTTTAGTAAGCTGCTTTTCAGACCCAAATGAACTGAGAAATTCAGATTCATCCCTGAGGAGAATAGTACAATTTCATTTACAAGGACAGCTTATAATAGTGATGAGGACAACACAGAGATGTGTGCTTCAAATGTTCCAGTGAATAGGAAAGCTAGAAAGATACAAGACAAAGCAACCTGATGGGATTCTGTTTTAATTAAAACTGGACTGATTTCAAGAGCTTCCCTTTACACTTCTCCCTATGCCTTTTGTTGTAACATCACCATGCTGTCTCAACAACCCAAGATTTTTATACTAGAAAGACAGATATTTGTGGCCATTGCTCCTATGAATCTCTTATTTTGTGATAATACCTACTGCCTACTGCCCAGCTAAGAGCCCTTTACATGAATGGAAGAATCTGTAAGAAAATAGCATTCCTGAACAAAAAGGTGTACAGGCTTTAACTGACATGAAAATGGATAGAGGGCAATGGCTGTGCTGGCTGAACTCTCTTAATGACAGAAAGTCCTCTCTCTGTCATCTGGCATTGTAGTATTTAGGACTTGCAACATCATAAAGTTAGTTTTGACATGTTGGGAAGCCTGGTATTCCTCTTTACAAATGCCAGTCATGGGCACAAATTGTGTCAAAGGCTGTTTTGCACTCATGACTCTCTGCGGTTGCAGCACGAGATACTTGGGGTCATGAGGGAGCATCTCTGGAGCTAGTTCCCTGTAAGCTTAGCCTGGAGCCAGGACACAGTCCAGCAAATTGGAAGACATGCTCCCAGTGGCTCCACGCAAGTCAGGGATCTAAAAAAGTAGGAATATGCTCCTGGTGTATTGTTCTGGAAAAGCTATACTGCTTCCCTGCCTGATGTAGTAAAATTGCCCTAAGGGTCTGTTTGCACACCCAGGCCATAGTCTTAAAAATCTAAAATATCTAAAGCACATCTAACAAAATTACCTCTGGAACAATGCTCGGCTTCATAAATTGGTTCTAACTCATACCATTAGGTGCATCTCTGTAGAAAGATTCTTCTGGGTTTTGGGAAAGGGGTAGGTAGCATCCACAGTGGAAGACTGTCCCCTGTTACCTTCATTGCTGACAACTAGTTGGAGACATTGTTCCTGTGTTGTTTTGCAGGAACTCCGTGCTACAAGACTGTAAGACCACAAGATACTTTTTTTTTTTTTCTTTTCTTTTTTCCCAGATTCTTCCGAACCCAACCCTTGCTGCCAGCACAGCAGTGTTCGTTTTTCATCTATCCAGACCAATGTCCTCCATTCCTAGTAACGCATGGGAACAAGGTGTCTGGCTGTTTTCTGCCTCTTTCTTACTGACTCGAGCTCCTCGGCTAAAAGCTTGATACTAGTGGGAGGAGCTCAAGAAGTGAACCAGGGATTCCTGGCCAGTATTCAGGAATGAGCTAGAAAGCAACAACTGAGGAGACACAAGGGTAGCAACAAGAATCATTAAATCAAAGGTGTTGCCCCAGCCTGATGTTTGCAGAGAGTTCTCAGGAAGCTAAGAAGATAAAGACAAAACAGATGGTCCAAGCAGTGGCTTGAGCAACCTGACACCACCAGAACACTGCCCTTTCTTGCTTCATCCTCCTAACTGAGTATCTCCGGAGAAATGAGTAGCTGACCCAGGCAGGATATGAACTTAAATTAGGATAAAAGCTTCACTTCCCTGAAGTGGCTTATCGTGAGCGAGCTTTAGTTCCTGATCCATTCACGTGAATATGACACTGTGTTTGAGCTGATATCCTGAACACAAGCTACACCAGTGGTTCCACATCTTTATACAGGATCAGACTTGCTTCAAGCCAACCTGGAGCACATCAGAGGAGCCAGAGTCAGTCAGGGCCCATTTCTGCGGGCAAACCGTACAGCGCTGCTGCTGTGACCGACGGTGCAGAGAGAGCAGCCATGCAGGGTCAGCGGTGTAACAGTCAGCACCGTGTGGCACCTGGGGGCATTTCTGTACAGATCTGTTTTGTGCTGCAACTTTAGAAGTGTTACAAAGGGCAGAGCAAGGGGGACTGGCAAGGTAGACTGCAGTATTGCTGAGAAAAAGAAGTCGTGAATCCCAATAGCAAGCAACCCATGCTGTGCTTGCATTCAGGGAAGGACAACTCCAGTCCCACATTGTCCTATTTGGAGGCAAAAGGAAATCTACAAAGGCCATCTGGGACCTCTGTCAAGTCACCAGGCTTGGGGTTGAGGTGGCCAAAGAAATCATGTGTAGAGTGTAGACATCATCCTACTGTTTCCCACATCCACAACAGGATAAGCTGAATCTCAGTCTGGACATGCGTATTTCTCTCACTGTTACCCAAGGGGGTCCAGCATCACGCATCAAGATGCAGACCTCTGTTCTTGTCGATGCCTAGCATAGGTGAGAGGGAACCTTCCTCTAACAACCTCAGTTCTCAGTAAGACATTCTTAGGAGAGCTCTCTCCAGCTCATAGCAGACCTTCAGGCTCAGAGCCTGCGGTAAGATGACTGTTACAAAGGTTTGAGCTTTGGCCCCTACAGAAACATATTGCACTGTGCTCTTGCTTTTTTTGAAAGTCATTACAGATCTGTGTGAATGGTACAGACCTTTTTTTCTTTTATAGGGCTGAGCCCCAAGGGCCTTAGAAACACGGGAAGGTCATGTCCATACATATAAAGGGACCCTGATGGTCTTTTCTTCTCTCCTTTGTAGGACATCCCAAGCAAAGGCCAACCACCCCAAAGAGGGGATTCTCCCCCAAATCGGGAGAGAGTCGAGATGCTGAAAAGCAGTTCATTCAGAGACTGAAGGAAGAATGTGATGAGCAGTCCCAGCAATTAAGCAACATTCAAGGTGACCTTAAAAGGGCCAGCTGTGGCTTTGATGTCTTTGCTATAACAACACAGCACTGGTATTTAAGTTTCTTTCAGGAAGCTGAAAGATCTGTGCCCACAGGATTGTGGGGGGCAAGTTGTGGCTGGTGTGCAGGAAGGAAGCTCCTTCTCTGGGTGAGGGATTTGACACTTCACACATTTTTTGGATTTAACTAAAAAGCCCTGTCATGAGGCACGACTGAGACAGTCCAGAATGACAGGGTCTCTCCTCAGCTGGAAAAACATATTGGCAGTATACCATGGACACAGCCAAAAATCCATCTTCCCTGTCCCTCAAGAGCAGGTGCCTGCATCTCAGTCATACAGTTATCCTGCTGGGATGGCCTTAAGATGTCTGGGAAGGCTTAAAGGAGAAAGTTGCCAGGTAGGGATCTCAACATTATGTATTGCGTGCTGGTTACAAACTGCTTTTTCACTTTTACTCTTAACTATTTGTTAATGTGATAGTATGTCCCATGGAAATCAACCAGACATTTATAGCTTGGAAATAACTCCAGCTTCTTCACGGATGGTTCCAGTTTCTCAGACACTGCTCATTAGTGGAGACCATTCTTCAGAAAGATCGAATCCGTGACCTGCTTGCAGCCAGCCTCCCTTGCAGAGATGGGAATGCAGATAACTTGTACCATCTCAAATACCTGCATCATCACCATTTATGGAATCATTCCTATGTAGCTGAGAACAGAACGTGATTGTCATACCAAAATCTGCAAGAGAAGCTACCCCTCATTTTCTGTCAATAGCACACAGAAATCTACTGTAAGGTACATGGAAGTGAAAAATCTGTCCAAGTTCACTGTAATTTGATATATATTCCTGGCAATTAGAGCCACCACAATATTGGTAGGAGTATTCCCCTAATACACTGACATTTATTTTAAGAAATCATAATGTGGCTATTTCTAACCACAAGTGTTTAGAGACAATTTGTCTATCAGAGCTGCGTATAAGACTTCTGCACAAACACACTTACAAAGAGCAGACATCAATTAAGAATGATAATGCTGTTAAGTAGCATCATCTATAAAATATTCTATGTGCTCATAACCTTTGTTATTGAATTAAAAAGTATATAAAATGAATTGATGTTGAGAGTAGTTATTAATAATTTAAGGATAACTATAGCATTCTTATATTTCTTTATTGCAGACATATTAACAGGAAGTTGAAACCTAATTCCTGGAGATAGCTCTTTACTGGACATCATGATTTTTACCATCATCAGTCCATTTGTCACTTCAGATTACCGCAATGTGTTCTACAATACGCTACACTACAAATCACTTAGAAAACTATACAAGAAAGCCCATTTAAAAGTGGACTGCCTTCTAGAAAGGATAAAAATTGCAATCATAGTCATCTCATTTTATGAGATTTCCAATTGTATTTTCTGGTAAGAACATAGTTGGTACTTCAGTTTCTCTTGAATTGTGTGGGATGGTACCACAACAGTCATTAGTAATGTGATTAAACTAAGCATTTTTTTCAGCAATGTTCTAGGTACAAGATCTGATGCTATACAATTGATGTGGAGGAAAATTACAGTAGAGAGCACCCTCTTCTCCTTCCATCCCCCTTTTTTTAATCTCTAGTGTGTATATATATATATAAGTTTAAAACTATATATAGTAATTTGAAACTAAATCTGCTATGGACTTTAAAGGAGCTGCAGTTGGTTTATAAAAATGAAAAATGTAGGTTCAACTGAAGTTAATGAGTATTTTGACAATCTCGTCTGATATTGACAAATGTCAATTTTGCAGTAAAGTTACTCTGGTGATATGAGCTCTATTGCTCTCATCTCACTAATGTAGAAAACTGGGTTTAGATCAGAAAAATCCAATATCGTGAAGAAAAAGAAAAGTAAATTAAGAGTGTTCTTATGGGCTGAATTCTATAGAAATAAAAGTCAGTGAGTTTCTTAATCTATTTAGGTAGGGAATAGCATCAATCCCAAAATGTAATTCAACCATTCCTGCAGTAATTTTCTCCTTCTACTGTTCCTTTCATTGTTTCTTCATCAAGATAATAATGAATCTCCAAATTTAATTACCAACTACTGATTGCATATTTTCCTTTTTACTTACAGACTTTGTCTTCTGAGACAATGAAGCTGTACACTTCCCCTTGTATTTATGTAGTCTCATTCGTAACAATTTAGCAAGAAGAAAACTCTTATTTTCTGAACATACCGTGATATTGAACGACACAAGTTTACAATATTTTAAAACATATGTAATAGATGAATCAGATGCTTTACAAGATACAGTGGAAAGAAGTGACCAAAATAAAGTTTTCAGGGAGCCAACTCTTATCAAAGTGACAATCAAATGGCTGTTCCAACACAACTTGTCAGAAATCTGAAGGGGTATTAATGAGGCAGAGCATGACTTCTTTGGATTACTAGAGATGATTTCCAACCATTCAACCAGTTGTAGCTATGTAAAAGAGTAGGTATTGCCAAGAGTATGTCAAGAAACAGAACACAGATCACTCCTGCCTTCAAAAAAAAAAAAAAAAAAAAAAAGACTGCAGCAACACAAAACATTGTTATGCTAAAAACAGTGCCTGGGAGGAAAAGCTTAAATCAGATTTGGGCCCTAATGAACAAAATTACCTCATATGGGTGTTAATAGAAAGAAGATTTAAAAAATTATTATATATTGAAAGGAACAATAAATAATGAGACACAGCACAGCCATATGAAGGAGGACTCGGATCATTTAAGGGCCTAGTCTAACAGATGGCAATTGCAGTTCAGTTTAGATTAAGGAACGTTAAAGTCAAGAACAAAGGACATAAAGGAATTAACAGTACGGTTGTTTTCAGCACAGTGAACAGAATATGGGCAAGGGTTGGATTTTTTTTTATTTTCTTTTTCAGTTCAATAATTGAAGAATCGACGACTAATTCTACCTTCTGAGGACTAGACTAATCTATAACCTGGTATTATACAACTGGAAAAATCAAATGCGTGCGTCTGCCTTAAAGTGTCTTTCAGTTCATTTTATCTTCTCTCAGATCTGTTGCTCCTTCAAGCAGGGTGCTTTTGGTAAATAAGGGTAACTTTGAAAGTTTAATCAATAGAGGCATTGAAAAATTGCTTTGAATTTTATCCTGGTTTTCTGATTGTCAGGGTCTGTATGCTACAGTCAGCAAGGGCACTGGCTGAGTGAGGGTTGGAATTTTCCAAATACTATCTCTGAAATGGTTTCTCAGACGCTGAGTATTTGTGGGTTGCCTTACACATTGTGGAGATTGGCGTGGTCAGTAATGTGGTTGTGTGAGACATATGATGTGCTGTTGCCTACAAGTAGATTGGGTTTTATTTTCTCCTTTTGTTGTGTAACTCTACGGGAAGAGAACAGTCCTAGAACAAATCCTGGCTTGCTGGATGTGCCTCCTCAACAACTCTTACCTCTAACTGATAAAGACAAAAGTATTAGTTGTTCCAGAATCAGTAAAACAGCACATAAAGATGGAATTCAGTTTTAGAAACTCTTTTAATATGCACCCAGTACTTCTTCTATGCTCTAATTGTGTATGATAGCAGTTGATGTTATATAAATCCTTAATGGTACTGAAAAAAGACTGGGTTATAAGTGGAAACATAGAACACATTTTCATGGATGTGAAATGAGTTCATTGTCATAGGAGCAATTAAAATGCATTTCAGATGAAACTAATGGCTGGATGCTTACAGTCTTGTATTTTAAACTGCTTTCCCTCATGTGTTTATTTTGGTATATTTTCTTATGGTGCTATAGATAAGGATTAATTTGGCATGCATGTGCATCTTATCCCTATTTCCATAAGCATTCCGTTAGTTAATAGATACTGTAATGCTTGTTACTCCTCTCCCTCCTCCCTGCTGTTTGTGGACTATTTCTAATGCATGGTTTGTCTCTGTTGCTATTATTTTGCTTAATTTAGCGTAGCACAGAGACTTTGCAAGTGGAAAATGATTTCTTCTTTCCTGGGCCTTAACATATAGGATCCTGAATCATGTTAATAAACTAGGAGTGTTGTGATTAGATTCTGCTGATGGATACAAGCTCCCCTCTTGCATATGTTTCAAAAAAGTAGTATATGGATGTATCTTTGGCAGGTGTTTAGAAGTTGAATTCACCTGGGGACAGAGCTGGAGATAATTTTCACAGAAAGCTTGTCGTTTGCACGGAGTACAGGGTTAGATTCTAGATTCTCCTCTAAATGTATACGACTATTATTTCAGGACCAAATTGTACTTGTTAGTATGCATTTATATTATAATAAAAGAAATATATACTGTAATGGCAGGTGTTTGCCCTAGCTTCTAGATTTAAAAGACCAATTAAGCAGCACACAAAATAACTTACTGAAGATTTCTTTAAGGAATAGTCAGTTCCAGATATTTGCATTTTTAAGCTTCTTAGAAATGGTTGGGTATATTTTGCAGATACCTTTCCACATTTTCACCTTTTATATGGAAAGATAAATTGTCTTAGAAACTCCTTCTAAGCCAGCTTTTTGGGCTGGAAAGTAGGTTTCTGGAGACATTCTGAGATGGGTTGTTTGTGGGTTTTGGGGTTTTTTTTCCTTTTTTTTTTTTTTTTTTGTTTAAGTGAGAGAAAGAAACAACGAAGCATTTTAAGCTAGACAGTAACAAAAAATTGCACCGCAGTGTTTGCGTAACACCTGTAATAGTTTGTACATACAGTACAGCAGTGACTTGTGTGTTCATAGGGAAGAGGCCAATACATTTTCTTTCTAAGCTACGTATTCTTGGTTTCAGTCTATAGCTTCTAAGCTAAGGAACTAATTTTTCATACCTGTTTCTTTTTTTTTTTTTTTTTTTTCCCCCCACCCCGGAGGATTGCCTTATTTGCTAAATATGACACCTTATTCATCTCACAGCACCGCTCCAAGTGCTCATATGGCTTCTTCCACCACAGAGCTTTCTATATAAATTTTTCCATTATGGTGCCCACACAAGCAAATGAAAAAAATAAAATAAAATAAGTCTACATTTTAGTATTCCTCAGGAAGCAGAATCCTGGTTGTATTGAAGCCAGTGGTAAAACCTCTATATATTTCCTGGGGTCAGGATAGCATTTGTGGCCTTGACCACCAGTGCTTTTCTAGGTTGAAACATTTCTGTTACAACTTTGGGATGTTCAACCAACCACTTAGAATAGACTAGCCCTTCCGTATAAATCGCATCAGAGAGAACAGAAAATTCAGAAAATAATGCAGCAACTCAACTTTTTGCACCTTTTTGTCTCTTGGGGATCATGGCATTTTGCAAATTCATTCCTGCTCAGGGATAAATTGCTCAATTAACATATTCAAACAAATCAGAATCAAAGCTGTTTATTGATCTATTCATAGCAAGTAATTAAGTAGCCATCTGAACTATAGCTTCTGCTGCTTTTAGTTATGCATTTCCTGATAAGGTAAAGTCATATACAATTGCACTAATATATGTTCTGCTGCTAATAATAGCTTAAATAACTTTTTTGTATACTTTGTAAACTGCATCAAAATGCAGTGTTTGAGGGAAGTCTGCATATTAATAAACCTGTTTTGTTGTGGGGGTTTTTTAGCTTTAGGCACAGTGGTTAGAGAATTCTCATTGCCATATCCTTTGAGAACCACACTTGAAGAGTAGTCTGTACAGGCTAAGAATTCTCATTCTTCTATTATGAGTTTTAGACTTTGAGTCTTTATTCCTCCAGGACCATGTCTTTTTTTTTTTTTTTTTTCTTTTCCTAATCATGGGCTTTCATCCAAGAAAAATAAGATGTACATCCCAGAGAATTGATTAAAATCATTTCCAACAATACATGGAGAGTGATATTACAGGTCACAAAGCCATTGACGTTCCACTCAGTCTGAAGGAAGCCAGTAATAAGATATTCCATGTAAATTAAATCATAAGGGACTTCTGAAAACATACCCAAAACCAAGAATCTTGTAAGACTATAGGGTAATTCAGATTTGAAGGAACTGCAGTAGGCCATCTACTCCACTATTCTGCTCAAAGCTGGATGAGCAGTCCTTGTCTAGTAGTAAGTAAAGACTATCTGAATTTCAATTTTCCTTCCTTACAGTTTTCGGGTTTTTTGGGGGTTTTGGTTGGTTTTTTTAATTATTACTATTTTGAACTTGCAGCCCAATATATTTAAATTATGTTTGGAGCTAGGGATCTGTTTACAAGCCATAACAAAGGATGATTAGAAAAACAAAATTAGTCGAAATAGTTTGGAGACTTTCTTAAGAAAGTGCAAAACCAGACATCTCTGTGAAAATACACTATGTTATCACAATAAACAATAAAGATCAGATCCCAGCCCCTATATGATACCTTTTTTTCATAGTGAGTTCATCAGATAAACCTCCAAAACACAGCAGAATGCATATGAACTTGAGAATGCATATGTAATTACTAACGTATGTGTGGCTGTTTGAGGTATGAAAGTCCAAAATGCATCTTCTTCCAGGAGTATGTTTGAGTATGTTTTTTTAGTGTGCTTTTTATGTGTGTATGCTTGATATTATTTATCAAATCAGACTGTTAAAATACTTCTCTGAATTGTCTCTGAAGCAGAGTGCCTGAAATAGCTTCCCCTTTTCACCTTGTGAATAATTCTGCATGTTTCCCCTACTTCTCCACATTTTCTGTATAGTATAGCCCATTCTTTCCTTCAATCCCCTTCAATAATTTCATACTCTGCCTGCATACGTTTGCTAATGTTAAACTATGTCGCTTAGAGCAGCCAACATTGCCTAAGTGTGTACGAGGATGGAGTTTTACAAAAAGTTAGAGTATGCAGGAAGTATAACATATTTAGAATCAGGTTCACTACCATCATTGCTATTATAATCTGGGGGAGCCCCTTGTCCCCTTGAACTTTTGTGCCTATATGTGCTTGTGATATAAGCCGTATGTACCTGTAGATTTCTTTGTGGAAATATATATGTGTGTGTGTGTGTAATATATATGTATATATTCCACATATATATATAATTGGAAATCTATATAGGTATTTCTATAAAGGGGGTGGCCTCCAGGTAATGATCACTTCCTCGTGGAAGTGATTACTTCAACAAGATCCTTTTCCAATGTACCTCTTTAAATATTTTGTTATGTGAGATTTGCTCAATGTGAGAAGATGAAAAAGATTAATTTCCTGTTTTCTGTAAGGTAGACATATTTTACTGCAAAGGCATATGGACAGTAACTTCTGTTTTCAAGGAATGTGTGTTGCCAGCAAAAATTATTCATGATCACTTCCTTAAATTGTTGGAATAAGGAGTGGGAAAAATATTTCACTTGATTAAAAGGATTAGGAATAAAAAATCAAGAACCGTATTTTCTGGAAAAATGGATCTGCAGATTTAAAAAAGAAAAAAAATGATGCTTCCCGTATCTACTAATGGAAATTTAACTTTGTATCTGGGCATTTGTTGGCCTCTACCACGATGAAGATGGAGCTGCTAACAAGGTGCAAAAGATTGAAATGCAGTTCAGCATTTCAGAAGCAGCAGCTAAAGATTTGGAATTAGTTACCAATGCAGCTGTTAAACTATAATGAGTTTCAGAAAGTGGCAGCTGATTAGCACACGCGTTTCTCTCTGTTACCCTAGAAAATACCCATTACGCTGGTTTCTGTTGGAAGCGTACCCCAACACCGCTTTGCAGAAATAGCTGGGATGTTTGGGTAGTCAGCGTGGACTCTGTAAAGCAAACACAAACTCCACAACTCATCCTGGGGTTTCACCTGCAGCTCGTTAAGGTCCTGTGCATTGCCCCAACAGCAATGATGAAGCTTGGTTTAAACTATAGGTATGCAATTAGGTATACGTGACTTATAGGATAGATCTTACTAACTCATAGGTTCAAGATATATTTGATATCTATCAAGCTTTTTTTAAAATTACGTGGCTCACAAAGCACTTACATAGATGAACAAATAGCTCTAATGAATCTATTTTACCGAGTTTAAATTGTAGCCACAAAAATATTTCTATTTTGGAACATGCTATACTACTAAACAGAATCTTTTCTCCCACCACCTTAAGAACTACTAATCTGCTTTGTGCTAACATTAGTCTATCTCAAAAGTTCTTTTTACATTTATCTCTTTCCCTTTTTCTCATTGCTCTTTCATGTTTTATTGTGTCTCTACCTCTGATATTTGTAGCATATTCTGATTTCACATACACTTTTGTAACATCTTAGTAGTATTTACAGTGGTATTACTCTTGAATGACACAGAAGTAACAGATCAAAGCTTCTTTTCTTTTTAATCATCTGCCCCCTATGGCATAGACTGTGTTTTCATCATTCTTTGCAAAGCACTGTGTCAAGTAGCAAGAATGTTTGGAAGAGATACTGAACCAATTTCGTTTCCGGAAAATCTGAAATTGAAAGCAGACCAAAAAAAAAATAAAATCAGACATATAAGATAATTCATCTGTGATGACGCTCTGCACCACTGTGCCAATTTTTCACCCACAGATCTAAAAATATCTTACCACAATCTCCAAACATTAGGGAGTTGGAACTGATGAAAGTTTTGTTTTGTTTGGATTGGAGGTTGTGGGTTTGTTTGTTTGTTTGAAGATTTCTGCACAAAGTCTGTTTGAATGTAGCGGTCCTGAGGAATTGAGACGATTGCTGAACACAACTTGATGATCGATGCAGATCAACGTTTACCATGCTAAGCAAAGAGCAAACTTAATCTGACTGAACCAACTTCAACTTGACTCTTGCTCTGATTAGTACTGCCTACTGATCTGTAGCCTGATGGCCAACTCTTGTTCACAATCACGTTCAAGTACAAAAAATCTGTAACATCAGCAAGGCTTTGGGAACAGAGAAAAAAAACCAAAGGATAAGGAGTGGTAACTAAAAGTCTGCCAAATTATGTCCCTCCTCTGGTAAATTTAAGGTTTTATCCGGATGAATTCTTCCTGACATCCACTTAGCTCATTATTGAAGTGGAACAACTGAATATGCAGCATCCCAACATCAACGTCTGCTGTTCTTTGGACTCACATGCAAATTTTGTATTGTACAGTAACACCTGGACAAAGACAGATAAAGCAGTTTCTCATTATGTCAAATCACTTGGCATCCTCTGTGGTCTGACTGTTAATGTTTTGTATTATATACGGATTCCAGTGAGCACAAGAAAAATAATAAGCATTTCCAGTGTTTATAGTATTACTATTGTCAAGATTCATTTTTATTCAAAGTAGTGCAACTATATGAACTAATGCTTAGAGAAAGAGAAAAGAGTTTGATTGTTTTTTGAATGTCATGCTAACTTTGGTAATCCTTTTATTATATGCCTTTTCATCAGGCCTTCACTGTATATCTATATTTTAAGAGAAAACATACACACAAAAAAATCCTGTCAATTCAGTCTATTAAAGGATTTTTTTTCTCCCGAACTTTGTAATCCTTGCTTGGAGTTCTGACAGAGGAATGGTAATAGGAGAGCTCCGCTTTGTCAAGGACTGAAAAACAGCAATGCTTGCTTGCTGACAAAATCTTGAATAAATAAGTTGAGCGCAATCAAAACAAATTTTAAAATAATTTCTCTCCTACTGCAGGATATTATTTGAGATTTCTCTCAAATTAATTGCAGTGCAACACTGTTGGCAGTAGCATGGAACTTACTGAAGTCCTATCTCCTGTGTTAAGAGAAATGTTAATACAGTGAAAACTTACTATGTGATACCCTTGCCCTCATGAAAGAGGAGGCAGAAACTCGCCGGGCAGACCCTGTCTGTAATACGGTGGATTTCTCTGTCCTGCAGGGCAATGGGTGGGAGTGAGCCATCACCACCCCCACTGCCCCCGCCCCCATCCCCCCCGGGAATCAGGCAGTGAGCAGCAGGACAAAGGCATCTGGAGGGGCAGGAGAGGAGCTGCGGCGAACTGCTCTCCCTGCCTGAAATCCTGAGGCTGCAGAGCAGGCACAAAGGCTCTGCAGAAGAGTTTTACTGCAGGTCGATACTTGAGCGTATTCAGGTGAGGGAACAGCTGGGGAAATGGTAGGTGAAGAACTAATTGCTTAGTAAAAAGGCTGCTTATTCCGTCTGACATGCGGAATTAAACTCCGTAACTCGGGGTAAGTTATAAAGCGGGGTGTTTATTGCGGTGCCGGGTGCAAGGGGGGTCGCTCCTCCTAACTTGCACACGTAGTTTTACTCACGATACATATTTACACAGTGAAGTTGGTTAGTTCTGCCCAAAGCCTACACCTACGAACTGATTATTGGTTAGTTGCCTTCTCGCTTCAGTTTAAAGGTAGAGTTCATTTTAAATTTACTCCCCATGCTCCCCAGGCAGGGGGATTCACTCTCTTCGGGGGGCCATTTGAGTAGGAGGTCGGGATCTCCCACCACCACAGTGATTTTACCCCGGTGTCCTTGAGCCTTACCCCTTCAGCAGCCTGTTTTCTTCCAGCAGCTCGCAGGCCCCTTGCCAGCAGGCTCCGTATTCACAGGCCGGTGGGGCTCAGCTCCCCCTGCTCTGGCTGCCCCCCGAGGCGCTGAGTGGGCGAGCCCCAGCCCTTCTCTGCAGGCAGGGAGGCTCCTGCCCGCCTGCCGGTGGCTGCTGGCCCCGGGGCGGCTCCTGCCTGCAGCCCGGCTTTTGGGGGGCACCGCGCTGTCTGGGGTCGGGGGGGCACAGCCCTGAGCGCTACAGCTTGCCTACCAGAAGGCAGAGCCGCTCGGCGTTAAGGTCAGTGTAGTTTTTGCGTGTGTTTGGTCGTGATTTGGCTTCCGGAGAATAATGCTTTTGAGGTATGATGGAATGAAATCATGATTGAAACAGAGTAGGCGTTTGCAGGAGAAATACCAGCTTGGGTGTAAGTCGGTGAACTGTTTTGCTTCTCCCCAGCATTACTTTTAATGTTCATTGTTGGAGGGAAATCTGTAGTGCCAGAGGTATTGTTAGAGTTTACCTGTCCAATTAAATGACAGAGACTGGCCAATTAGAAAATTTGATTTATTAAAGCAAGCGACAAGTAAGCAAAACAGCGCTGGGCGGCCGGGGAGTCTCCTGCTCCACCAACGGCGCGCAAATTCAAGCAAGCTGAGCAGCTCTTTTTCTCTTCACCGAGGTCGCTTCTGACACCTTCACTACGCCCCTCTGCTGCTTCTGTTATCGTGGTTTCTTGTCAGACAGGACGTTCCCATGTTTGGTGTAGCAAGATAACATTGTGGACATGTCTGTTCTTGTTAAACAGGAAGTTCTTAAGACGACCACAATGGGTTCGTTCCTCTTGCTTAACTTGGTCGATCAGCAAATTACCTTTAGTTACTTATTACAATTCCCCCCTTTTATTTATAAGTAATTTGCTGATCAAACCTAGACAATACCTCACAAGCTGCATCTAATTCAGGATTTTCATTTGGTAAGATTTTCATCTCTAGTTCCGATTGCTTCATCACCATTAGCTGCACTTTTTCCAACCTGTTTTTCACAAAAGTTACAAATTTATTAATGATACAGGGTCCGAAAGTCAGAACCAATAACAACATTATGAGGGGTCCCACCAAAGTAGAAATTAAAGTAGTCAGCCAGGGTGACTGTGGTTATAAAATTCTTTACCTTTTGCTTTTTCTTGTTACCTTTTTTGTTCTTTAATAACTCTGTTGGGTTCCACTGCTTGTGGCATTTTTAGTTCATGTTTCTGAATAAATATTAAGACCCCTCTATCAGCTCCAGGTTCCCAATATCCTATTCCCCAGGTTCGTCCTAATAGCCATCCGTGGTCATTAGGCTTCAGGATTTCTAGTATATAACATGCTTACAGTTGCCAAGATGGGGATCCTCTGTGGGTCTATCCCAGCTAGGAGCTGGCAGATTGCATCCTCTGGGTCCCCATGTTATATTTAAGAATCTATTTTTAATGGCTACGTCCCAGTTTGAAGCTATGGTTTCACATCCCCAATATGCACAGTAATAGTGATTAGGGAAATTGCAATAGCTTTTCCCTGGATTCGAACTGGGGCAGAGATAAAAAGGTTTTATTGTTCTTTCTCATTGACCGGGTGGGTCTAGTTCATAAAAGACTAAATCTTCCAATTTAACTTGGAATTTTGGGGATCCGGCTGTCACGTTATACCAAACTTCTATTGAATCTTCCCATCAACCTAAGGTCCAATTGAAGGGTAATGCTCATTTTCTTTTTTTTTTTTTAAAGTCATGGTAATCAATACCATTAATAGGATACTAGCTTTCATTTCCCCACTGTTCAGTACCTCTCTGCCTTCCTCGTCTACTCTTTTGCAGAGAGCAACGGGATATCAATATCTTCTCGGCAGCAGCAGGTAGTCTTCAGGGGAATTTTGCTGTTATCGTGTCAATAATTCCAAGGTCTAAAGAGTTAGTTATCTCTTAAATATATTTCCACCTGGTTGGTTGTTGTGTCCGTTTCCAGGCAAATCTTATAGTACACTGTCTTAAAACTCTGTACCAGTCTGTTTCATGTACTTCCCAAAGTTCAGGTACTGACAGTTCCCATCCACAAAATAATTTACGAATTTCCACTTGATCCTCTGGTCCCCTGGTACGTATCGCATCATTGTGACATGTCATACAGTAAGGTTGTCTCTTAAATGAAACACAGAACCAATCTCTATTTCAATTTAGACATTGGCAAACAACCTAACATAAATGTCTGGAAGTAGGGTGTTTTAAGTTGGGTATTCCCCGGAGATCTCCTATTATGGGTGATTCGGGTATCTCCGTCTCTGTGTTGTTTTGCGGTCAGCCAGCAATGTTAGCAATGTCCCAATAACGTCCTTCACACCGCCCCGTGGCTCAACGTGGCTGCTCCGTGGGTGGCATAGATAGAGATAGAGAAAAGATTCTGCCAACTATACGAACGAGGTTAACAATCTTTATCTTTATCTAAGCATTAAACCCATTTACAATTATCAATAAACAATAACAGGCAATAACTAAAAATGACTAACAATAACTATAAATCCCTAACGTTACTACAATATCGTTAGCTAACAATTCAAAACTCAAACATGTCATAAGCTAATTTCAAAACATTGTCATAACAGGATTACATAACAAAACAAAATAAAACATTTCTTAGCATATATAAGGTTTGTTTGTGGGGGTTAAGAATCAAGAGCCAAGAGCTGGGCATTTAAAGGTGTAAATTTTCATGCCCCTTTAAGGTTAGGCTGCGCATGCATTTTCATTGTGCAGTTTTGGTCAGGGCATTAGCCTGAATCTTGACCAGGAGGGTCACGGACCAATTTGTTTGTCTCGCCACAAACAATCCTTATCATTTTGGAAAAGATGGGAGCACGAGATGACACACTTTGTACGGTTTTGCTGTTCAGCCTTTGTCTCATCGTGACTACAGTAACCATCAGTATGTGCTTTTGTGAGTGTTTTTGGTCATGCCGATATAGAAGAGTGCGATCTCTTCCTCGCAATCCGCCCCGAGTAGTGGAACCCATGGGATACCAAAGCAGAGTGCGAGAGACTGTTATATAAACAAAAGAAAACCGTTGATCTCCAGCAGTTACCATGTGACTTGTTATTTGTTTCTGTTCATCTTTGTTACCTCGTGAAGAAAAATACCAAGGACCAGAGACAGACTATCGTGGAGGGAACAGATGGAGTTACCACCCCGACATTATTCAGAACTGTGCTGGACTCACGAAGCCTGTTTTCCACCTCACATGAGAGTTTGCTGGACTGTTATTCTGTTATTCAACTTCT
Organism: Falco naumanni; assembly: GCF_017639655.2. Taxonomy (NCBI): domain Eukaryota; kingdom Metazoa; phylum Chordata; class Aves; order Falconiformes; family Falconidae; genus Falco; species Falco naumanni. Next base: position 255,784 of record NW_024427552.1, read on the forward strand.
AGTTCATGTTTGTTAAGAAATTGTTATTTGTTGTTTACTGGTTGTCAAATGATTCATTGAATTTACATCTAACACACAGTTTTCAAAGTAAATCAAAAGGGTTGGGTAATACATATAATAATAACCTACAAAACCAAAACCTATAAACAACACTTACAACTATACATTCCACTTAATTAATAAATGAACTATAAATACTATAGTTTCTTTAATCATTCTTTTTTTTTATATATATATATATATATCTATGCGTCACTATCATGGCTAGACTATAGGGATTTCGCATGCGCGGTCTTTCCAGATTTTTCCAGTACATTCTGTGGGGTTTAAAATTGTGCATGCGCATGTTCAAAGGCATACACGATAAGAGATGGCTGCTGAGTGTCCAGATGAAGTCCTGGACCCACTTCCTGAGCTTACCACTCCAGTAAGTTTGTTAATGGTAACATTTATGGCACTATGGCCAAATGACAGGTCCTTGCTTTCAATGCAATGTTTTCTCACCATCAGACCACCACGTCACCTGCCAGGGAGGAAGGGTCTGGAGTGCGCATTTCCCCCTCTGAACATCCCGTAAGGTGAGTGTTTTTTTAAACGTCTAACCTGTATGGTTCATTATAAAGGGGAATCAAACCCCCCCCCTTTTTTTTTTTTCTCGTTGTTTAGGCAGATCATGCGTTTTTCTACTGTCACCCGTCAAGAACTTATGGCGGAGGTGGAAAAGTATAAAAGACTTTCCCACATCCTCATCTGTGCATTCCTGACGGTTGTTTTCTTTGCTATTCTACTTGTATTCTTAATCAGCCTACATTGTTATATGAATTGTTAATAGTTAATTATTCCCAGATTCTTGTTTGCTATTAAATTGTTATTGTGTTAACTATATAATCTGTATTGTTGACTGTACATTTCGGCATACTACTCGAATTTGTTTAACGCCGTTGGGTGAAATCCTAGTAGCAAATTGCATGTTAGTTATAACGTGTTGAATTAATCTTATAAAACATGGAACAGTACATGGCAAAAACAATAAGGTGGCTAATCCACGTAACAAATAAAATAGGATTTGTTTTACCCAGGGGCTCCTGAGAAGCCAGAAAAACAAGTCAATATTCCAGTCTTTCCAAGTTCGGACAGGAACATGGGCTAACTTCCCTATCTCTGATGTGATTTGTTTAACTACCTCACCATTGCCATCAATCTTCAAACAACAATTGGAAACATTTAATTTACCACAAACACTTCCTTCTTCGGCTAGCAGGTAATCGAATAGTTTGGCTCCTGATCTGTACTTACAGTTTGGATTTTACCATCTGGTATTAAGGATAATTCCTCCTTTCCTACCTCCTCTGCTGCTGCAGAGTTTCATCTGCACATCCCATAACAAGTCACCGTCATGGTAAAACACACAGATTTACATTAGTAGAACTACTACAGAGTGTATTTTGTTTCAGTTTTTCTGCCAATATTCCCCATAGCCTTGCTGACCAAGGGATATTGTTTTACCTGAACTAGGCAGGCCTTCCCCTTATCATTTTTACTGTAACAGGTAAAGCATTTTTTCCTTACCTGGAATTTATTTCCAGATATACCTGGTTAAAGATTTCTTTTACTTCAGGGAGGTCCTCTTTTCCACTTAAAGATTTTGGTGAATTTGGCATTCTTACTTGTTTTCTTAGTTTGTCCTTTAAAGGTTTCAGGATGTTTTCCTGGTGGCCAGCAGCTCCCACAACTGCAACAAATTCTTTTCACTGAAGTTTAACACCAAATAAGTTGGTTTTGTATTCACTAAAAATTCCACCTCATTTTTCCTAGTCCCTAGTTCACCAGAACCCCTTGTTGGTTCTTTAGCTCAGGGCAATCTCGCTTCCAGTGTCCACTTTCCCTACAATATGCTCATTCGCTTCTGCCTGATATTCCTCCTCTGTCATCTCTACCAGTTTAGCACGACCCAGCTCTTCTTCTCTTACCTTCTGTACACGTCCCCTATTCCTTCTATCAACTTTTCTACATCACAATTACCTTATTAAAAAACAACTCAAACCTTTATCCAGTCCTGTTCACAACCAACTTTCAAACATCTAAATTTCCCCATCAGAGATTCAACTTTACTCTTCTCAGACCCGCTGCCTGCCCTAGAGGGGCCGTTACAGGTCCTGTTGTGCTGCAAATGCTGCAGCAATCGGGGTGACATTGTCAGGTCCTTCTGCTCAATTGTCAGCAACAGCAACCCCCTCCTCCCCACCATCAGAAGGATTCTGGGCAGGAGATGCTCTTCCTGCTCTGCAGGTTACCCAAGCCTGCCTCTGCAACAGCACTTCTGTTTTAACTCTTTCTTACCCTGAATGCAAATCTGCTCCTTGTTGCTTTAAGTCTGCGTTCTTACATACCGTGCCTTCGCAGGCAAACAGCAAACACCCTGCCATGCGTCCCGCAGGACTCAGCCGCACCTTCGAGGGGGGTACGGGGGTTTGTACAAACTCACCCCAATACTTTAACACTTTCACAGGGTCTAGATAGCAGCAGAAGGGGAGTGAGGGAGGTGGTAAGAGCTGGGGGGGGGGGGGGGCGGTGGAGGTATATACGGAGGGGGAGAGGTAGGGATCTTATCCTCACTTCTTCTTCTTCTTTCCCCCCCCCCCCCGCCTTTGTTTTCTTTTAACGGGAACAAAAGGGCCCTAGTTTCAGACCCTACCCATAAGGAAGCATACTCACTTTCCTCCAGGCAAAAAGGGTCTTTTGAATTCATATATAAATTCAAAGCCTGGCATATCCAGTCTTCAGATGCCCCGAAGACCGGTCAGTAGAGGTGGTCGCCCCTAATTTGTTTCCCACCCCAAACTTCCATACAGTAGTGTATCAATCTTACTTTACTCTTACCCTGCCTAGAAGGGTACGCATCCCAAAATTTTATCATTAGTCCTAGCGGACTCTCCGGTGGTATCTGTGGGAGCCTAATCTGGACCCCAGAACCACCCATGGGATCAGAGGGCTTACTTTTCCTCTGTCCCATCTTCCGAAGCGCCTTCTTTCACTCACACACTCGCTTCCCCTGGTTCGTGGCGCAGCCCCTCGCGGGGTCTGGAAAGCTCACTACTGAGGGTCCGCACTCACTTCGCCCTCCCTGGGCGTCTCACACACGCACGCTTCAGGATACCCAACCCCAACCGAACGGTTCACCGGCCTATACTCACGCATCCTGCATCTTCATTCGGGCTTCATGCACAAAGATTATGGGGTAACCGGTTTTATTTGCTTACTGTCAAATTTGAGGTTCGTCGGTAAAGGATTTGGCGTAGAAGCACCCTGACAAGGGCCGCTTATCCAGCGGGGCGCCTCCCCTGCCACCGACCTCAGGCCAGATTGCCCTTATCCGAGTCACGGCACCAAAATTGTTAGAGTTTACCTGTCCAGTTAAATGACAGAGACTGGCCAATTAGAAAATTTGATTTATTAAAGCAAGCGACAAGTAAGCAAAACAGCGCTGGGCGGCCGGGGAGTCTCCTGCTCCACCAACGGCGCGCAAATTCAAGCAAGCTGAGCAGCTCTTTTTCTCTTCACCGAGGTCGCTTCTGACACCTTCAGTACGCCCCTCTGCTGCTTCTGTTATCGTGGTTTCTTGTCAGACAGGACGTTCCCATGTTTGGTGTAGCAAGATAACATTGTGGACATGTCTGTTCTTGTTAAACAGGAAGTTCTTAAGACGACCACAATGGGTTTGTTCCTCTTGCTTAACTTAGTCGATCAGCAAATTACCTTTAGTTACTTATTACAGTATCAGCCTAGGAGAGAGGGGAGGCTGCTGCAGCCCCCGCCCCGGCTCCGGACAAGGAAGTGTGTTCCAGTGGGCACACGCGTGCCGAGCGGGCATGCCCACCGCACACACGTGTGCATGCAGTTAGGGTCAGTGCTAGGTTATGCAGTGTGCATACCCGCACAGGCAGGCAGAGGCAGCCCCCAGCCCCTGGTGCCTGTAAGCACGCTGCAGGGGGCTGCGCTTTTCCAGCCCCGGGTGGGCACCGGGGCCCAGGGGGGCAGCGATCTCTCTCAGGCTCTCGGCAGAGGAGCTCGGCAGCAGCCTGGGCTGCGAGAGGGGGGCAGCTCGGGGGGGCGGGGGGCCACCCGGGGGCGGGGGGACACCCCTCCCGGCCGGCGGGCGGTCCGGCAGGCGGTGCCGCGGGCCGGAGGGACCCCGCCCGCCCCTCCCTCGGGGACAGCCGGCGGCTGGAACCCGGCCGCCGCCCCCCGCCCCCCCGCGCTGCGGTGCGCTCGCTGCGGGGTGCGCCGGCGGGGCCGCTGTGCCCGGGCTGCAGACCCCGCACGGCAGCCGGGGAGGGCTCCGCCGTCCCCCCCCCGCCCTGCCCGGGGGGCGGCTGCGGGAGCGGCGCGGGTGAGCCGGAGGAGCCGCGGGTGACGGGCGCCCCCCGAGTGGTTACGGAGGATGGGAACGACCGTGGCAGAGGCCATGAGTGCGGAGTGAAGGTGTCGGTCAGCTGGAGCCGCCTCCCGCGGGGGGCCCGGGGTCGCTGCCGGGTCTCCGCGCGGTCGGGGGCTGTCGCTGCCGAGGTTTGAGACGTTTTGCCGCCGCCCCTCGCCCCGGCACGCTCCTGCGACAGCGGCGCTGGCCGTGCCTGCCTCGGGGCAGGCGTTTGCCAGCCGGAGACCGGACCCCTTTTCCGGGAGAGGCCGGAGCGAGGCGGCGAGCGCTGGGGAGCGCGCAGGGAAGGGAGCGGGCAGTCCTTCGCAGGGGGCGAACCCGGGGGCTGCGCTGCGGCTCCACACTCGCGGCTCCGCCTCAGCCGCAGGCAGCCTCCGCAGAGCCGCCCGCAGAGCCGCCCCCAGCCCCGCGTCACGCCGCGCCGCAGGCAGCCCCCGGCGCCCCGGGAAGCGTTGCGGACCGATGGCTTGCACATAGGTGGTCAGCAGAAGGCAGCTCTGTGCCTTAAGTGGCGACGTAGAGAAAAGATGTGTCTGCAGCGAAGCACAGGAGAGGGTCCGGAGGACAGAGAGTGTTGCAGGCGCTTGGCAGCACATGGCCTCGGGAGGGGGAACAGACGCCATGGGTCAAGCTGGGGCATAAGGTAAGCTCAAGGAGAACCAGTTGGTTAATGGGACCAAACAGAAATTACTTGAACCGTGCATGAACACTTTAGTGAAACTAAAGACCGCTGTGCCTTTAAATGGGGACGAGGCTCGTAAGACCCAGTGAGGATTAAATGTGACTAAAGGTCATCGTAAACGGTTTTTCCAGGTGTATAAAGTATTTTCCTGTTGCGAAGAGCTGTGCTAGCTTTGTGGGTTTGCCCCCCAGCTCCCATCCCCGCAGAGACGCGTAGCTGGTCCCTCGGCCGTGCGGGTGCTCGATCCGTTGCACGGCGGGCGATGGGATCCGGCCGTTCGACGGCAACATCAGGTCCCGAGGAGACGGTCGCTGCCAGCCCCGGCTGGCCTCGGTGCTCGGAGGGGCTGCGCGACGTCCCGGTGCGACAGTGGCCCTTCCCGGGGCTCGCCCCCGTCTGGTGGCGGGCCTGCTGGGGTGGGAGATGCGGCTCCAGGTGCTTTGCCCGCCGGCCCGGATGGTGCTTTCGCCTCTTGTTACACGTTCGGGGGAGGCAGGAGGGTCGCCGTTACCGTCAGCGAGCCTGTGCTGCCACCACTGCTCGGCGTCGGGGCTGTGTGGCATCCCGGGGTGGCGGGGAGCGGAGCGATGCGCCTTGTCTTTGCAGGGTGCTGAGCTGCCCTTGCCCGGGGCCAGGGCTCGCTGCCGCTTCCAGCTGCACAGGATTTGGTCCCGCAGCCTCAGTGTGAGGGCTGGATTTTCGCAAAACGAGGAGGAACTGCTGGCACCTTCTGTACTGGCGGGCGGCTTGATTTCTTGCTGTGCTTTTCATACATTTTTAATAGCCAGGTGGAGTACAAATTTAAAGGAAACTTCATACGCAGAGTTTTAAAGTTTGAAGAGAGATTATTCACCCTCTAGCTGTCGTGAGGTTTCACCTCTCCTTCCTGGCAGGACTGATCTTCCAGTTAGAAGTGAAACAAGGTCAAACGGTTAAAAAAAAAGGTTTCCTTCTGTCAGGGCGAATCTAAATCAATCAAATTCCCAGGCACCAAAGTGTGTTGTGTAACAAATGTGAGTGCAGAGGTAAGCACGTAGCTACAGGTAGCAGAAGAGCATATGCGAGAGAAGTTGTGGGACTTCTAAGTTCTAACACCTTGCTCTTTGCGCTGTTCTGCAAATTTGCCTGGATTTTAAGGATGGACAGAAGAGGGAGAGAATGAACATATGCATTTGATTTACTTAATTGGCAGAAACACATGCTTGTGCTGTGTATTCTGTTAAGAGTTTGGCTTTTTAAAATACTCCTATGTTCTGTCTAATGAAAAGCTGATAGTATCTCCCATTCACCTAAGAATATGTTCAAACATAGCTTGAGATATGCTGCTAATCACATTAAGAAAAATGTATAGCTTAATATCAAACTAGCTAAAGTGCAGTCACTGGGGAATATCTTGGTGCTTGTAAACTTTAAAGAGTGCTGTGAGGCTGGATTACCCGATAACCAGTACAATTGAAAAAGCAGTATACCCCCTCTTTTTTGAAGGAAGACTGTACGTCATTTTGAACAGCATAGAATCATAGAATCATTTAGGTTGGAAAAGTCCTTTAAGATCATTGAGTCCAGCCATTAACCTAAGACTGCCAAGTCCATCTCTAAACTGTGTCCCTGAGCACCACATCTACACATCTTTGAAATGCCTCCAGGGATGGTGAGGCCATCCTGAAACTTCCCTGGACAGCTGGTTCCAGTCCTTGGCAACCCTTTCAGTGAAGAATTTTTTCCTAATGTCCAATCTAAACCTCCCCTGGGGCAACCTGAGGCCATTTCCTCTTGTCCTATCCCTTGTATCCTTGTTGGATCTGGTAGAAATGATCCCCAAATGGCAGTGTGTAAAGGATTAATTTAAATTCCAGATTCTGGTTGCCTGGCATTAGCAAAAATAAAGCTTTTGTGTTATTTCTCTTAACAGTTAAAAATTAGATGCAGGAAAAATAAAGAGAAACACTAAGTTCTGAATTCCCTCCCCCTTTACATTTTGGTAAGACAGAACTAATTTGCTCTCCTATCTGCTGTGCATCCTGCTGCTGAACTAATCTTTTCTATGCCCTAGATTGTTATTAGCCTTGCTTGCTTATTACTGAAAGATTTACTTTCTAGGACTCCTTTTAATTCCATTTGCTACTACACTTGCCTTTTGTCTTCAATGTTATTTTTTTGTAATGTCCTTTAAAAGATTCTTGGCCTTTTCTAACCTGGGACAAATTTATAGTAGCCTGGTCGAGTTTTCCTAATCATTAATGATCTTCCCAGCAGGATATGGTCTTTGTCTTCTTCGTAACATGACTCAGGACACATTCTGTTTTAAAGTGCCCTTACCCTTGAACCATTGTGCTGGGATTTAGTGTATTGACCCAAACTCTAGTAGATTTTTCTTGAGGCTTTTCTGTGTCACTTTGCACAGCACTCATAAGATACCCGCTGTCAAAGTGCTTGCATTTTAGTAATAACACCTTGGCATTGTTAAAGTAAGTATGTTTAAATTTTCCTTTGGCCGACTTACCTGTTTTAATTCCTTAAAGTATTCAGATTTCTTCTGAGACAGGTCGAGGAAAGGAGCACTTGTTCTTTACAGAGGATGAAATAGCAGAAATAAATGTGTAAATAGGCATGACCATTAGGCCATTAGGGGTGTTTCTATGGGTATGTCCCCTATGCCCAGAATGGTGTAAGAACAGTAATCCCCTTTGCAAATTTGGCTGTATGATCATATCACTATGTTTAGAGGTGCAGGCATCAATAGATGCAAGTGTTTTCACAGAATTAAGAAAACCATCTTGTCCATGCAGTCCAGCCATAAACGATGCACAGACAGAACAAAAAATGATAGGGAAAAAAAATATGTCTTTTTTAGACCCATATGAGTAAATAGAGTATTCTGTGCTGTCCTGTACACGCGTGTGTGTACATGTATTCATAGCCAGTGAGTCATGGCTCCTAAGCCTGATTTAAAAACTGAATGAGTTCGTTATAATCCCCCTCCCCGCCCACCCACCCCCCCCCCCAAAAAAAATATCTGAGGAATCAATCTAATCTGCTTTACTAAATGAACATGTGAAAGTGCTTACCAGGGATAAACCTGGGGACTCTACATATTTCTCTCTTTTTATCTCCAACAGAATGAAAACACCTTTGAGACAATGAAGGAGTTAGAAGAGGAGCCAGTGTGTCCCATTCAGTATTCTTTGTGTATCTGCGTGCACCGCTTCCCCTGTTTGGTTTCTGATCTAGACGGGAAGGACAGGGAGGGTGTAAGGACATTGCAACTCTCAGAGAGAAGATAGGCTTTTGTGCTGGCTTCAGCCAGTTCTGAGCTCTTTGGGGCTTAAATCTCCCAGAATGGGTGTGATGTTGAGTTGTCTACTCCAGGGCAAATGGAGGAGGAGGGGCGCCTGGAGGGAGGACCACTGGCGCAGGGGACACCCTGAGCATCAGAAGTTGTTGGAACCACTGATGACTAGAGCTGTGACCAGGGGGGACCTCTCAGATTTCTCTGCATGTGGTAACCCAGTTGCTGGGACATACATTAAGCAGAGATTGTGCGGTGTGGTGGGAGGGTGACTTGGTTTGCAAAGGGGGAGTCAGGCCAAACCCCTGCCAGGCAGGTAGAACTGCAGATCCTCCCTGTGCTTCGCGTTCACCTTGCCTATGACAACGTGCCACAGAAAAGCTGAGCACAGCCCTTTGCTGATGCCCAGCAGCTTGTGCTCCCTGCTGTGCCCCTCTGATATTTTTTGGTTGATTGTCATTTCATGGAGAGCTCTATTGTCCCCACAGCCAGGGCTACTGCAGCAGTAGCAAACCAGGGCTTCTAGTTACTCCCCGACGCCTGCCTTCCTCCCCCTCTGCATCTCCCCAGCTCTCACAGAGGAGGGGTTGCCAGTGGTGCCTTCTTCAGGCAGGGCACATCTGCAGCTTCCCATTGAATAGCCTCCTTTCCTTTGAAAGCCCTGCCTCTTTCTGGTGGGTGGGGTTTGCTCATTTCCATGAGCACTTTTGCAGGTGGTGGTGACATGGGAAGGAAAGAGACATACAGTGCTGGAGCCACTCCGTTTCTGTTTACACCGTGTTTGTACAGCTGAGGTGGATACAAATCAGGGGTGGCTTTGCTGGAGAACTTTGCCAGGGATCTAACTGACCGCCTGTTTGGGAGTCCCAGAGCAGCACGTTCGGTAACAGGAGATCGCTGCACTGCCTGCCCTTGCCATTGCTGTTGCGCATGCGGCAGTAAATACCTCCTCTGCACAAAACTGAGTCCGGGTAGAGTCCATGGAGACAGTTTTGGTAAGAATCCCAGGTGCTGCAAAAAAGCAGTCTGAGGTCTCAGCTGAGCTGTACTGCTTCAGAAGGGAGATTAGCCATAGATAGGTACGTGCTTTCTTTCTCAAAGAGGGGAAAGATGGTGTGGGATAGTCCTTTGCTCAGTGGTCCTGTGGGCATGTGCACTGGAGAGGAGCCATCACAGGCCACCTCTTCCTGAGCAAGCCACCACTCTGGGAGGCACTGAGATGCTCAGCAGAGGCAGTTTAGGAGCGACAGGGGTGATCTGTCCTGCTGCTTGGAGGTAATTCCCTCCATACAACCCTGAGATGCAACGTACCCAGCTAGAAGGAATCCCAGTAGAGATGGACAAAAAGATGAACACGTGCAGGTATTGCTCCCCAGCAACATGCGAAAAAATTCATCAGCAGTACATATCCTGGCATGTATCCGTTCATATGGAAGGTGAATATTTATGGTTTTTAGTGTAAGTCAAAACTTGTTGGACAGTCTGTTTTGCCTTGGAACAAAACCATACAATTAAATTTCGGGAAGCAACCCGTGTTTTAAATCTGTGGACAAAGTGAAATGCCATGTGCATGAGAGCGTTTCTCATCAGCGCAGATCTTTGCTGTCTCTAAAGCAGTGCAGGCTGGGGCTGTGAGTGCTTCTGGAGATACGCAGCCCGCCTGCACTGCAGGAAGGTCATTCTGGTCTGACTGTCAGATGGAGCTGTATGTTGTACAATATTGTACATGTTGTGCCAAGCTTTCTGCAGGTAAAGAAAGAAGCAGTCATGTATTTGACAACAGCAATCATAGGTGATGCTGTGAAGAAATTCAGGGAAAATCTGCGGCGCATGGGATTTTGACTACAACCAAGCTGTAGTTCTGACTTGTCTTGGTCACTTTAATTAGTAATGTGTCATTAATTTAAAAATAACTGGTGCAGTTAAAGAGCATGGGTGTTGGTCAGAAATGCCTGGTTTCTCATGTGTAAATTCACCAAGTCAGACGCACTGATGCAAGTGCCTGGATGAATTGGTAAAACAGGGCTGGGCTAGCCAGGGCTGGCACGGGCAGCGTGTGCAACATGTAGTGGTTTAGGCAATAGCTCTAATTCAGAGTTATGATGGAGGTGCTGAATATGCTTGGTTTTGAGAGCACACAGTCTTCGTTAGCTTCAACGGAAACTGCAGGATTCTGCTGTCCAAATCAATGAAACTGTGAGATACAATCCACTGTTCAGGAAAGTCAGAACATGCTTTTAAGGAAGTCTCTGTTGGTAGGTGAAACCGCTGCTGAAGCAATAGCAGCGACGGAGCGTGTGTAAAAGAGCCTAGGGAGACCCGCAGCCTTCTGGAGCCAGGCAGAATATTTAGGTTTGCATGACGCTGTCCAGCTTTACCCCAGCACTGCTGTGAAGTGTCGCACCTCATCTGGAAGCAGCAGGCAGGGAAATAGGGAAGTGATTCTCCCTTCCCAGCCCTGAGGAGGAATGTGGCCTCTAGAAATGCTGAGGGACTTGGTACTTTATGCAGTAAGACTTGCACATGTATTTTGCCAGAGATACCGAGGCTAGAAAAACATGGCAAGCAATGTCCAAGACTATGAAGACACACATCGTTATAAATTATACATATAAGCACTTTTCAGCTGCAGCGCTAGGAGTCCTGGAATAAAAAGGGATTTCAACACCAGCTGCTTCCCTTTGAACTGGTGGAAACTAAGTGTCAGGATTACCTGCTCCTCTGCTGTCAGACAAATGGCGTGTGACGTGAGTTGGGAGGAGGTATGAAGATGCACAAAAACCTAGGTGAGCTGAAGACGACCAGATGTCAGGTTTACAATCTGCATTATCTGTGCTCCTGGGAGCTTGGGAGCCCAAGCCTGTATGCCGCCTCCTCCCGAGTGTGCTTCCTAGTGAGAGGATCCTTAGCCCGAGTGGGGCGGCTGTGGTTTGTCTGTGAACCTGTGGGCAAGGGTCAGGAGGCAGAGGAGAGCCTGATGGGGAAAAGCCCGTTTGTCATGTCAGAAGCAGATGGTCCCTGTGTGAGGCCACGTGACACCAGCCCCCCAGTTCCCGTGAGAGTTGCCCCCCTGAATGCAAAGTGCCAGGGCCGGGAAGGCTGGGCTGGGGCTGTGTGGGAGTTTGTGTCAGTCCGTGAGTGACCTCTCCCTGCCCCTTGCCTTTCCAGCCCGGCCTGAAACAGGGTTTTGCTCGTCTGTTGTGTGCTGTAAGAACCGCTGGGTGCTCGGGGAGTGGGGAAGCAATGGCAGCCGCTCTCATGTAACCCACCCACTGTCACCCTGGGATGTGCCATGTTGTGTCAGCGTCACTTCAGTCTGTGAGCAGCAACTGAAATACCGACAGGGAAGGAAGAAGAAACCCAGGGTGTAACTTCTGGAAAGCAGCCGATAACACTTGTGCTCTGTTTGACTTGTTCCATGTCAGTAATACATTTATATAATTTTTCGTAGTGGTTTTTTTTTTTCTTTTCTACAAGATCTTTTCTACAGGATCCGTATCGCAATGTCTGGAAGTAAAATTCAGTTTTCCAGCAACATCAGTGGGTCTTCTGCTCAGGCATCTATTGTCAGGGCAACAGTTTGACTGAAATACTCTGTCTAGATCCATGTCTAGAGACACATTTGTGTCGTGCAAGGAATAAAGCTGGGGTCTTCAGGATTTCAAGCCTGTGACTTTGTTGTTCATGATTTTCTGTGCACAACACATAGGGAAACTGAAATTGCTGGGGGAATACTGTGTGGCGCACAGTGTGTCAGAGATACAGAGGTGTATATCTACGTATGAGAGACGTTGTGCATGTTTAAGAAACAGGAATGGCCTAGTTGTGACCATATATAGTGATTTTCAGCAAATTTCCCTTATACATTAAAAGGTATAATGCCCTGGAAGAAAGGAATTCACCCAGATGCATCTTAAATCTGCATTATGATAATTTTCTCTCTAGGAGAGCACAAATTTGAGGGGATGTTTTATTTTGTGTTAAGATTTTTGTCACAAGTAGGATGATTCAAGATGCACTCTAGGTGTAAATAAGTAGTATTAAGTCATGCTGGTTATAAAAATGTGTGGATTTTCACTGCAGGTGAGAACTCAGGATCTACCTTTCATATGTCATCATCAGCTGAAAAAGAAGACATGAAGGATGCCATTGAATATTGTGCGGTATGGGTATGTAAACCCAAATATTTTGGATTACAGTCTGATTCAGGAAGTTGTACTATACACTAAGGTAAAGAAAACTTACCAGTCAGTGAATAATGCTGAAGGGATGTCCTGTAGGTGAAGGCTGCATTACAGTCTGAAGTAAAGTTGGATACAGTCGTCTTATGGTGGGGTAAAATCCTTGTCACTATGTTGGATGCTTGCTGTTACACTGATTTGTTTTCAGTTGGTTTGCTTACATTTTGAGGGGTGTTTTTCCTCTTGTGCACTGCTCAGAAACAGTGTGGCCAAATGTGGGGGTTTTTGCCTGTGCAAAATGCACGTTGAAGTGAAGAGGGAGATTTGTCTTTAATAGGCTGATCTGTTTGATTAAACATGCCGGTCTTCCTCTTTGTAAGACAAAGATCAAAGAGAACACCTTGAAATGTGGTGACCTTTCTGAGGCTTCCCTAGCCTCTGCAAAATGTGCTCTTGTTTGGCCACGTGAAGTGTTTGAAAAGGGTTTTCTCAGAGGGTATCCTAGAGGGGAATAAGGCAGGCGTCCTGCTTGTGTTGGGCGTGTGGGGCAGGGCTGCGCAGTGGGGTCTGGCGTCCTCTGGAACACCCAAAGGGACAGCATAGCAAATGATTTCCACCCCACAGCCGGGCATGGCGAGAGAGGGACGTGCCTAATTCTAACAGGCAAAGCGCAGGACTTAAGCCTGTTGCAAGGTGGTAGTAGTTGGCCAGTGAGCTTGGGAAGGGGGAGGGTGGGACAGGTGGTGTCTGGCTGAGGTGCTCCTTCGCTCTTGTGAGCGGAGGGGTCTTTGCAGCAGGAGAACAGGGCCTGGCTGACGAGAGAGGAGCGCGAGGAGCGTGAGGGTCTCAGCCCACTGGGACACCAAGGCTGAAGGCCCCCTTCAGAAGGTACCATGAGGGGAAGGAGCGTGTGGGCAGGACTGTGACACGGTGTGGCGAATGAAGAGACGGGACGCAGCTTGATGCAAGCAAATGTCAATTTATTGTACAGAAGCACGAGGTTTTATACACTTTCAGAAGCTGCGCGTTTTAAACAGATTGGTTGTTGAAGCTAAGCCTTGCATACTAGGCAATCCCCGATTGGTGGTTAACTGCCATCAATTAACCGCAAGGTGTTACCTTTCCTTGGCGCCAGCCTTGGCGCCATCCATCTCCCACCCCCCTGTGCTCTGCAAACATGCCTCATCATGTTAATTGTTGTCTAGACAAGCTCGAGCAAATTCCCCTCAGCTAACTGATTGCCGCGCATGGTCCTAGTTTGCAGACCGCTCCTGCATCTCCCCCTTCCTGCTGCACAAAAAGAACCTTTGAAACCGAACGAGTAAAAACAAGGTATAAGTAATAGAACAAATAAAAAACCAACTGAGACATATTATTAATGTCAAAATAACCCACTACTTTTGTTCCGTACAATTTTACAATTTCCCCTTTTTGTTTTTGAACAGCTGGTACCAGGTTTGCCATGTTCTGCAGGGCCCTTGCAAACATGACAGCAACCAAGGTAATAGCAAACAAACAATACTGCCAATTGATTGAATGGAATGCCAAAACGGCTGACATTTTCTCAGATTTTGGTAACATGTTGCTGCAATGGGGCGCCTAAAATCCACGCAGCACATACCATCAGAATCCTCACAGCCATGTGTCCTTGAACCAACAACAAAAAGCAGTAGCAATTTTGACTCACATTCTTAACTGCCTACCAAACAAGGTGATTTAGCTCTTTAATGCTTTCCCTGCTGTTACTCTGGATAAGAGAAGAACCGCTGTGATACGTTCCCATCATAGCCTCCTACTACATTAGCATCTACAGAAAGACAATTATTGACATTCAAAGTGTAAACAGTATCATCTTCTTTTGGATTAACATTATACATAGGTGGAAGGGCACACCAAACAAGAACTGGTTCAGTCAAAAAGTTTGAAACATAACATGCCTTCTCTGAACATACCTCTGGGGTCATTCCCTTCATTCCCTCTTTTTTTATGCAAAGACAAACACTTTTACCATAACAGAGAAGCCCCTATTTACATCTCTGAGCCCGGACACAAACCGCAGCTGTGTGCTCCACCAGGCTCAGGGCAGAAATCATTCATGCAGTTACATAGCTATATATCACTACAAGCATGCAGACACCTATTAAACACTAGATAACCATGTTCATTTTTCCTATTCTCCTTCACAATACCCAGCTGTTCTCTCATCTCTTGTCAGGTCAAATATTCTCCAGTTTCCTCTCCTATCTCTCTCTTCAGACATTCTCTATCCTCTTTTTTTGCTTGTTAATTGCGACGAGGCAAAGGGATGTGTAGCTGGGTGACCATGACCTGCTTTATGTTACAATCAACTAAACACTGAATACAGGAAAAAAAAAAAGCATGGGAGACATAAGGCAAACATCAATAAGGTGGTTAAAGATAATCATAATAAATCCTGTAATACTTTTGAGTCATGGCCCAAAGTTTCCCAGCCGTGAGAAGAGACCAAAGGCATCCCGTCCCTGGCTCTGTTGCAGATCTTTGTTTTAAGGCTTTTGAGTTTTGTATACTTTTGTAAATTAATTCACAGTGGTCACTCAGATTCACGTAACACATCCTATCAAAGTCTTCACACTTGTGTCCCTGTGCTAATAATAAAAATCAATAGCAACTCGGTTCTGTAGCAACATATGATGGACAGAATCAACATCTGTTAATAAGCCAGAAAAAAAAAAAGAACAGTATTTGTAGTATTACTTTGTTTAGCAAGCTAGCAGCCTAATTTACTAAGCAAGTTAAGAGCGTGTACTATTCTTACAGAAGAGGTTAGAGAAGCAAAAATCTGCTATGCTGCATTCCAGAACTCAGCCTGAGAATTACAGTCTGCTGTGAGTTCTGCGTTACAATCATTTGACACATGTTGGGGTTGCGATTGTGAAAGTTGCCCGTTTACAATTTTCATTGGCATTATCACAGCTAGTTGTTTTAAAAGCATCCCTTGAGCTTCCTGATGTTTGACTTGTTGCAAAATATTCTGAAGCCCATCAATCAAGTTAGTATTACAGTTAGTGACTCTCTAGGACCCTGCAAGACTGTGGCAAGACTCCCACATCTGGACTGCCTTAATAGCCATCTCATTCATTTGCAAACAGTTGTCCCTGGGATACCTTGCCTGAGTCACAGAATCGGCACAATTATTTTCTCCAGCCAACTGCTCATAGTTAACAGCAATTCCCCAATTAAGGTTTCCAATCAAGGCCACTACACATAGCTCACAAAAATCAGTTAACCACATCATATACTGTATCAGTACCATACAAAGCAATGACTTCCAATCATGCAGTGTGAGTGTATAAGGCTCTGCCATCACTTCAAGAAGGGACATAGCAAATGTATTATGAATCCTCCCTTCCCGCACTGCTTTGCTTAACTCTTTAACAGCCTCGTATTGCACAGGCTGCCACTCTGCAGGTTGATTTGTCTGACAAAATACTAAACATGCCATAGCGACTCCCAAAACCCATCACTTAAGTGTTTCCCACTTGCATTCCTGCCACCAATCCCTCAGACTCCCTTTCACCCTCCCCGAAAATACAATCAATGCATCAGGAGAGACAAGGGGGTGGGGGGAAAGGTCTAGCTCCTTTTCCAGATCTATAGGACCTGGATCAAAAGGTTTATCAGTGTCAATAAAATCATTGTCCGAGTTGTCCTGTTCCCGTGCTTGGTCCTGTGTTGTGACGGTCGCTGCAGTCAGTGACAGGAGCTTTGGGGGCAGAGGAGGTGTGGACAGAATCGCCATCACTGACTGTGTCTTGAGAAGAGTCGCGCTGTCGGTGGAATTTACAGCTTCCTCTGGTTTAGCACCGTTAGTAGAATTAGTCCACACTTGGCAAAGAGTAGTCAGAATTTGCCACCAAGTTGCTAAATGCATTCCCGACACAGAGTTCCCCTCCGCGGCAGCATCATACAATTGGCTGCTGTATGTGCACACTTTCATTCTTTCAAAGTCTCTAAAGTTTCTTGGCTGCTCACCTGTCTCGATGAATACAGGTGTTATCCTCGGGGCTTAGGTTGTCTGCCTGGTCCAGACAGCAAGACGATCGTTCAGCCAAGCCGTCTCCTCTGGAACGCAGCCCTCTTCCACGAGCTGTCTTTTTTCCGTCCTTATTCTTCCAAGGCGTCGGAACACCACCATAGGGGTCACCATTTGAGGAGATTGAGGCACGGACTCCCTGATCTGACTAGAAGACCCTTCATGAGTCCATATACGTCTCTTTCTGGGGACGAAGCCTGATTCCCCATTACTGATTTCCCACAGCTCACCTCTCAGCTCCGGAGGGATTTCAGGCCGGCTCCTGCTTCCTTTCAGCAGATCATTCAAAGTTCTGTGGGATTCGCTGCATGTCGCTCAGATAGGCGATTCGAGAGCCCTTCACGTTAGATCCTTAAACGCATCACGTCAGGGGTCACCAATTTGCGGCGAATGAAGAGACGGGACGCAGCTTGATGCAAGCAAATGTCCATTTATTGTACAGAAGCATGAGTTTTTATACACTTTCAGAAGCTGCGCATTTTAAACAGATTGGTTGTTGAAGCTAAGCCTTGCATACTAGGCAATCCCCGATTGGTGGTTAACTGCCATCAATTAACCGCAAGGTGTTACCTTTCCTTGGCGCCAGCCTTGGCGCCATCCATCTCCCACCCCCCTGTGCTCTGCAAACATGCCTCATCATGTTAATTGTTGTCTAGACAAGCTCGAGCTAATTCCCCTCAGGTAACTGATTGCCGCACATGGTCCTAGTTTGCAGACCGCTCCTGCAACACGGGGCAGAAGCAGTCAGAGCTGTTGAGAAACAGAGCATGGGGACAGGGACTTGAGGGGACTGGGTAGGGTTAAGGCATGGGTGCAGTTTTCCTGCGAGCTTCGGTTCCTGATTTCTGGATGGAGGGCAGGAGCAGGCAGGTTTCCCTACTAAATCCTTTCCTTTGCACCTTGGAGTGGAATTTATTATTTCTGAAGCTTGGTGAAGAAATAATCCCTCCCTTAGCCAGTTCTCTGTGTGGTGAACAGTAAAAAGCTTGTCATGTTCATTCCTGTTGGGTTAGCTTAGGTGGCCGGG
>NW_024427553.1:0-76477 GCF_017639655.2 Falco naumanni
TTAGGGGTCTTGGGGGTGTTACGGGATGCGTGTCATATACAGCAGTAGAGACAGACATGCAGGTAGAGGCAGACGTACAGGTTGTGACGCAGATGCTTACTGGACCTCTGTAAGGGGTGTTTTCCCTGTGAAAATGCAAAAATCCCCAGTGGTTGTCAGAGCAAAGCTAAGGAATACATTTCGTGTCATTTATGTGTTATGCCAAATTTTGGGGTTTTATACATAACCGTGAATTTCCGTTTTTATTGAACTGCATCTACGTGCCTAAAGTCACCTTCAGAAGATGAAGGAAAGAACTAGGCCAGGATGTCCTGCCTAAAGGGGTTCTTGGAGATCTCCCTGTGGAGATATGGTAGTGGGTTTTATAACTTGTGCAGGAGTCCTGACTAAATGTTGACATGATCTTGGAAAGACCCTTCAGTGAACCCTGAGTGAAGATGGCAACTTGTTAAGATTTTTCCGAGCCGCGTGATCACGGAAATCTGTAATAGAAGCAATGCTAATAGAAGCTAAAAGTAAACAGGATTTTAACATCACTGGGGAAAAAAAAAAGAGATGGTGGACTCTTTTTGAAGATGGTGGGAAGGCAAAATGGGTGGTTGGGATGTGTTTGAAAAAGGTGGGAGGCGGGGGGGGGTGTCCTCTTCCGTGCTGCTCGCTATTATAGAGACATGTTCTAGGGTTTTGTAAGCTAACAGGAGCAAAGCAATGAAAGTTAGATCAGGAAAGAGCCTCATGTTTTAGCAGACTCTGCTTTAGTGACTTTAGAGACCATTTTGCTGTTGGCATTGAAACGATTCAAAACAAATGGAAAAGATTTTGCTGCTTGTGTTTGACTATCAGACCTGAAGATTTCTGGAAGGTACCGTGAGTGTGTGGAGATGATGAAGCATGACGCTGTGTGTAAAATGTTGCTTTTTTCTATCTGTAAAGGATTCCCTGAAGTGCTATGTCATGACATATTAATATCACTCTGTACAAACTGACTGATGCTTTCTCTGTATTGATGTTGTTTCCAGAATACACAGATGACAATGCCCTGATTCCAGGAACTCATCGGTAACTGTTAGGAGAGTCCCTGTTAGAGGAGTTAAAGCTACGGCAAGACAGACCTGGGTAAGTAGCCATAACGCGTTGTGTCCTGTGGGAGGGGTTTCAGTGTGTTCACCTTCTTTGTGGCTGTTGGTTTACGGAGCATTCCGGTTGTATCTTTCTTGTTAAAGCTGCTGTTAACTTGTGTTGTGACAGGTCAGATTTGAATGTATCTGTCCCAAAGCAGACTTAGATTTTTCAGCCGCTGGACGTGGCATTCAAAGTCCCAACAGTGGTAGCTGTTCTGATGTTTGAATTGGGTTTGTTCTTGGGCTTGTTTTTCCTGAGAGTCAAGTTCTCCATCCTGTTTCCCTCTAAGCAGAGAGATTCCTTATTTTATGCTTTTTGCTTGTATTGCTTTTTAGAGTAAACGGAGAGACATCATGCAGTGTGAACTGTGTGATTTGTTCCCATCTGCCAGCAGTCTGAGTCTCAGTGTTTGACTGCTTCCTTTGTTTGGGGGCGGGGGGGCAGGGTATTCTTACACCCCAGAGGGGTGGGGTGTGGCGGGGCTGCATGCTGTCTCCAGAGGAAAGACTGAGAGTGGCCAGCTGGCAAACCGTGCAAACAAGAAGTTTCATTTCTTAAGTGATTCCTATTAGTTCCTAAAGACAATGCCTGTGTCGGGCAAGAGAAAAAGAACAACGTCCTAAAGCGTATTGCCTTTTGTGCCAGGACGGTGAAGGAACAGTTGATCTTTTCCAAACCTTGAAGCTCAGAAAGCAGTTGAGCACATTCCCAAATGTTTGGTAGTTACCTTTCTAAGTTTGATTTCACCCTAAGCTGCTCTCTGTGCTCCAGGTATTACTGCTGTATTCCTCAGATTTATGGAGGACAGAGAATCTGATTACAATTGCAGATACTCAAATGTAAGCCTGGACTACAGCATTGTCGCTGTCATCGATGTATTCGTACAGGTCCAGTTCTGTATCAGCTGCATCAGCATGGTTTGAATGGTCATGTTTTCCAGCCTTCTTCAAGACAGACCTCTCCTCCACCACGAGTAGATATTACTGACTTGTGGTTTTGCCGTGTCTTTCTAATGTTAGTTCTTCAATTAATAAAGTATACCGGCGAGTTACAGCGTGTCTCAAACAAACAGTACAGCAGCATCCTAGTACCCATGAAGCATCTGCAAGCAAACCCCCCTGAATTTATGTGGCTCTCCTGTAAGCTTTGAGCATATTAGTGCTTCCCAGCACTACCAAGACTTTCTGGATGCCACAGCACTGTGCTTCTAAAGCATGGCCTGGTTTGGGGGGTTAATTTAGATGGGGATGCTTAGTGCTGTCTTGTCAATATAGCCTCCATTTCTGGTTGGATGGCACCCTCTCCTGGTGTTGGCATGCTGCCCTAAAATGAGAGGCTAGTGCCACTAGCATCAAAGATCCAAGAAAATACCTGCACGTGGGGATAAGGGATGAACGCCGCTGCTCTGCTAAAGTTGCAAATGGATTGGGCAGGTCAGCTTTCTATTCCTTCAGCTGGAACCATTGTGGAAACAACTGGTAGAGTCGTTAGTGTTTGGGAATGGTGAATGCATGCTGTCATGGTGGAGAGGCCTTCAGGAATGCGTTAGTCACCTTGCAGTATCTTCCTCAAGGCAAGTGGATGGAAGAAACCGTGGTGTGGGAATCTAAAGCTTTTCCTCGCGCTTCCTCATCTTCAGGAGGTACATGGCTGTACTTGCGAGCCTGGTGGTGGTGTAGCAGTGGCAGGAAGTATGAGCCTTTCTATTTGTGCAGGAATTGCACAGCAGCCTTTGGGTTGCCTCTGCTCGTGGGACGCTTTGGATGAGGTATGAATTGTTTGTTAACTAGATCGGCGGTTGCATGTTTGATTCATGAGTAGCGTGCAGGTACAGACCAATGAGTATGTGGAATCTCGGCAAGGGCTTGTGTGTCATAAGCGTTTCCTAAAATATTGTAGCATGTTCAAGATGATCTTAAAGCAAGTTCTGGTAATCAAGACTTTTTTTCTTATTTTTTTAACACAGGCCTCCTCGATCACAGAAAATCCTAGGAACTGCTTTCAGGTGATGTTTCTACTGCTATTTGTAGTCACTTTAGGCTAAGTATGGTAGGTACCTGAACACAGTGCTTGGGCTTCCACCAAGAAACACTTTTCTACAGACAAGTTTGTTTCTTGTTTTGTCAGAGGGAGCGTAGAAACCAAAGTGCTCTATCTGGTACCTATTTGTGATAGTGGGGCTATACAGATTGCCTGAAGGTGCCTTCGTATTTGGATGGCTGACTATTCAAGAACAGAAAAATGTAGCACAGTCTTCACAGTTTTGGTACTTAGAGGCAGAAAGAAAAATATGTGAGGACTTCTTCTTGCACTGCTGTATTCTGTATCTTAGAGTCATTGGGGACAAAGAAAGGATGGGATTTGGGGTTTTATTTCAATTGCACTGAATGTACCAGGAGAGCACACTTAATGTATAGAAATAAAATTTCCTTATTCATAAGACTACCAGAACACAATGTTTTGATGTTCAGGTTTTATAAACTGTTTTCGCTGCTTTATGTTGGTTACAAGTGCCTTTATTTTAAGTTATGATCATCTTTCTTTCTTCTTCTAGAAGTCAGAACTGAGCCAAGCGAGTAGAACATCAAAAGAGGTATGTAAAAACACAAGCTGAAACTTTTTTCTACATGCTGCACCTAAGTCTAAGAAATGTAGCCTTGTACTAATTGTTTTTATATATATAAAAATATATAAAATAGAAATGTTTTATATATAATATTTATAATATATATATAAAACATATTTTCCAGTGAAACACAGTGTATGCTGTAAATCCAATGTATTTGATTCAGCATAGTGAAAACAGCAATGCCAACATTTGTGCGGTTCTAATGTGAATAATGGTATTTGTGCCTAGTAAGGCATTGCATTTCGTACTTAATAGGCTAGACTATTTCTTGTATGACTGTGTGTTGTACAGATAATGTAGGCTCATTTGTAGAGCTTGTAGGTTCAAGGTTTGCACCACTGAACTTGGTACACCACCACTTTGAATTTACATTTGGAAAAGGGGCAGCCTTTTTCTTCCGGTCAGAAAACACTGTTTGTTCTGCTGCTAAGCATGAATAAGTAACTCGAGGAGATACTTGACTAGTAATGGCCTAGATCTCCATTTGGCCCTTGGGAGGAATGCTACGTGCAACCGATGCATTTCAAAATAGCCCTCATAGTACAAACATTACTTTGCGGTGGTGTTTGGTTTTCATCTGTAAGTATAACTGCTTGTTCTTCACTAGAATGTAGTGAGGCATTACACGAGCTCTAGGTCACTGGATCTGATCACTTTGTAAGCTCTTAGGATAACTTAATCTAGAAATTTGTGAACTTGGGGTCTAATTAAAGTAAACGAAAGACAGCGCAAAAACTATACTGCATTCATGTATCACACCTGTGTGCATTTAGTAAATGATGAGCTATTAACTGATTGATTTATAAACTGCGCTGACAAGTTTCCTGTAGTGACACTTCCTTCTCAATAAACGGAAATAATTTTTTTAGATCCTTTCGAGCTGCAAATGGGACAGCTTCCTTAACCCTCCGTCTTTTAAGCAGTTGTGAGCATTTGACAAGGGTCCCCCCTCTGAGGTATTCTGAGCAATCTGTTGATCTCAGGAGGGGTTGGTTTGCTTTAGTTTCTTCTCCATTAACAACGTAGGCATACTTAAGCTGTTTAAGGTTTGGACTTTGTTTTGAACAAGTACAAATTCCACTGGCTTGGAGATGGCTCTTCCGGTGACGCTCAGAGGATATAGCGCAGGCTTTCATACAGCAGTAGGGGTGAACTATTGCTCTGTTTTTGATTGTAGAACTTGAATATGTGTTTTAATTTTTTCTGAATAGGTTGGCGGACCCTTCTGCACCTCTTTCTCTGGCCCAGCTTATTAAGGTATGCTTAGATGTACTTGCTTGTGAAACAGTGTTTGTAAACCTTACACTGTGCTCTCTAGCTGGATAACTGCTGTAATATGAGCAAAACATTAATTGTTAATAATTCAGAGTGTTTCTCCTAACTTTAAAATGTTACTTTGATACTATCCTGTAGAGAGTAGTTCCCAGCTTGGGAAGAGGGAAGGGGAGCACCTTACTGGCCTCAGTGTAATGCTGCAGTGTTTACCCATCTGCAAGACACAAAGAAGCAGCACTTCAGAAGCTGTTTACCATTTTTCATACTTCCCGCTCATTGTTCATTGGAAACTAACACAATTTTTACAGCAGGATTTAATTGGCTGTAAGTTATGGGACATTTCTAGGGCCTTTGCAACAGCCAGAACAGACGTGTTTCTGGAACATGGACAATTGCATGGCTGTTTTTGAATTTCTAGTCATTACAGTTACAGGTCCATTCTTTGAATGGTGCGGGACTGCCTGAATTGTGGGCATACAGACAGAGGACGACGCAACCTAATTTGTTTACATGCAGACTGTGCAAGTGCACCTAATTGTTGATAGGACTGTGCCAGTGTTTATGCGAGGCACATCAGCAGACGTGACCGCCTGAAAGCATGTTTTGTAATGGAACTGCTGGTATTTTGTGCTCAGCAACGTGTAACGTTGTCTGGGGAAACACTAGTGATTGCACTTGGTGAAGAGGCGTAGTGCTAGCCACAGGAAGTGATTAAAAACATAGTCTTTAAAGTTACAAAGACTAGAGAAGGCAGGGCCTAACGCAGAGGAGCTATGTTCTTTCCTCTGAAATGAAGGCCAGAGCTCATTTCCACGAGAAAGAAATCTCTTCCCACTGGGAACGTCTTCCCTCGCTCACTGCAGAAATTTAATTGTGTTAATTAACATTTTGCGGCAGGGTGGGGGTGGGGGTGTGTGCAGAATTAGTTTGGGAAGCAGCCACCCAAAAGGACATTGGCCTCCCTCAGGGCTGTCCCTTGGTTCTGTAAAGGCATGTGAAATTTACTCTAAAATGTGGAAATCTGTCCAAGCTTTTGAGAAATTCAAAGATTTCAGAAATACGGAGATAGGTAACAAAGCAGCTCCGAACTGTTACCCTAACCTCTTTAGTGCAGGCTGGCACAGGAGGCAATGTTGTAGTAAGAACTTTTCTGCTTTGCTATGACTATGTATTTGAATGCCATAGTTGAATGTCGGCCTGTTCCTAGGAATGTGTTGTGGGGTTTGGGTGTGTTTTGTAAACCATTTGGGTTCAGACAAATCAGTCAAGTGTCTATAAAAGTTCTCTGCAAATGTTACTGGAAATGATTTCATAGATGGCGATCTGGATTATGTTCCTGCGTATATGGAACAGCTATTTAATAACATGTGGAAACTAGTTGGTTGCTTTTGTGAGTGAATGCATGTAAAAAGGAAACCATGAGCAGTTGGTCTGTAGGATAGGTGCTTGAAGTTCCATATAATTTACAGTCCACCCCCCTTTGACCCTGCTTGCATCTGGACTAGTGTGTAATAGAAACATTTGAAGAAGTACTGTGTGAAAAAAACCCATCTGGCTTCCATAGTTCGAAGATCTAGTTCTGCGTAAGGTTTATATTACAATTTGCATGTTAAAAGGACAGTGCCAACTGGAAAAAAATTGTAGTTCAGTCACTTCCTATGAAGAAGCGAGTGGCGGCGGGGGAGGGGGCGGAACCGTGCGGTTTGGACTGCCTACAGCACATGATGGTCAGATGTCTGCTGAAAAGAATCTTTTGTCTTGCTGAGGGATTATAGAAAGCTTGATTCCTTTTAATGCTTCTGGGTCTGAAGCTGAATTTCAGCAAGCAAAACCAACTGCCACGACTCTGAAGTTGTGTGTCCTTTTGACGCTGCAGAATGTAAATACTGCTACTTGCACACATCTTTCTCAGTTAAATGTACCGTGGCTAGCTTCTTTGACTAGTCTGGAGCTTAAAGACCAGCTTCAAAATGCTGGCTGGTGTGCTTTTTTCTACACATAGCTTCAGTCCGCAAGCCTTTATGTAAGGTACAAAGAGAGCCTATTTGTAGCCTAATGTGCGTGTCAAATAACCATTACCTGTTAAACAGACTGCCAACCTGGCTGAAGCCAATGCTTCCGAAGAGGATAAGATAAAGGCGATGATGATACAGTCCTGCCATGAATACGATCCATCCAAGTAAGTATCAAATGTGGTCTTCAAAAGGTTATGGGAAAAGTATGGAGATGTTTCTTTTAAGAAGAGAGACACATGCATACCTTTTCCTTTTTTTCCCCAAACCTTCTAGTTACTTGAGGGAACCCTTGGATCTGCCTCCACCATCATCCAGTTGCTTTTGCTGTGGAAAACCTGGCCACTATGCCAAGAACTGCCCGGTAAATAGGGTAAGATTGGGGCAGGCCTCTGGTGTTACCGAGCTTTTAGGGTTTTTTTACCTTGGCATTTATGTGACAAAGACATGAACACTCCCAGTAAGAATTGTTTCTCTCGGGGCGAAATGTTACATGGCAATGTTGCAAAGCCCTTCCAAATTCAAGGGAAACCTGGAATCCTAAATGTGAAACTTTTTTTTCTCTAGGTCACAGACATTAAAGATGTCCATAGATCTTTCTCAGTGAACTTTCATACATATTTGTATCTATTTCAATAGTACTGGAAATTTTCCTGGTTCTAACTCTTTCTAATGACAGTTCAAAGTTGTTGGTATTTCCTCTAAAAACAAGAGGTTTCTGTTGACCCCGTCTATTGAGTATCTGTCAGTTTTAACTACAGAAGCCTCTGGCTGAATATTCATGCCGTTTAACATCAGTCCCTGAATGTACATGCAGGAGGGATGAATTCAGCTTTCCTATATAGAAGTGAATGTAAGTTTCCATGGGGGCTGATTCGGAGCCTGAATTAAGCTCTCACACGTTGCCCAAGGGCTTTGGAGGGGGAACAGGTTTGTGTCTCTGCTCTGAGCGGATGGTGAGCAAAGGGCTATTTCACCCTGAAGGGTCCTGAAGTTAAGCCAAAGAATGACGACTGGGTTCAAAACTCTGCTCAAACCTGTGGTACGTCCTGGCTATGCTCGTTGGGGAAAGCAGGAGTATGAGTCGAGCAGCCATTATGTTAGGTAAAAGGAGGGGATTAAAGGCTTTCGCTGCTTAAAATTATCTCTGAAACGTCATTTTAAGTGTGCGTCTGAAGAGGAGAGATGTCTGCATTTCTGTTCTCAACAGGACAAAAATGTGGAGCCTGTTCGCAGAATTAAAAGGAGCACCGGAATTCCAAGGAGTTTCCTGATGGAGGTGAAGGATCCCAACACAAAAGGTGCCATGCTGACAAAGGCTGGGAAATACGTGATACCAACCATTAATGCGTAAGTATGGAATTAATTGGGCTGACCAAAATGCGAATGAGAGCAACCATGCGTAAATGTCTGAGTGGCAATGCAGCCGAGGTGGCCAGCCTCTAATTACGAGGGAGGAAGCACTACCGTCGTATCTTAACCTTGAAATCTGCAATACTTTCCCATATTGAAATAGAGTAGTCCTACTGTTCATGCCCCTGGAAGCTGGCTGACCTTGGGGTATGCTAAGAACCTGTATTTCTGCAAGGCATTTCAGTAGTGTTTCCAGCTGGCATCATTCTCTCTGAATGCTCGTTTTGCTTCTGGTTTACGTTTCAAAGGCTTCTTGCAAAATTTAACAAATAGCCCTTGGACTGAGATTTCCTCCTCCTCTGACTTTCAGCAAATCTCATGTGTGAAACGGGCTGAAGTGTTCCTGTTGCTATAAACTAAGAAATTACTGCTGTGTGCTGACAAGAGTGGCTGTTGGAAAGTGCACTCGGTAGCACTTCCCTTTTTCTGTCATGGATCTCCTCTTGTAGAAGCTGTAGCACAGACTTCTTTCATTTACAAAATGAAATTACCTGGGGACGAACTTTACCCTGATCCAGCAATTTACATTTACCCTCTGGCAAAGGAGAGGTGGGATTCCTTTCCCCTGCTCTCTAGCTGTCAAGCAATTATTTTTCTAGTCTGAGCTAATTTCGTAGTTGATCCAACAGATGGGAGAGTTCTGCAGAAGGAAAAATGTTCCCCCCTCCTTCTTCTTCTGATAGTGTGGCTCTAGAGAAGTCATTTAGCGTAAATGCCTACGTTGTAGAAAGCCAATGTGGAGTGAGAAGACTTCCATCTCTTATCTTCCTTTGATAAAATCCAAAGCTTGGAAAATTTTTCCTTTCCCATCTTTCACTTTTTTCTTTTTCCTTCCCCACCTGCCCTCCAGGGAAGCTTATGCTAGAGAGGGAAAGGAAAAGCCACCCTTTTTACCAGAGGAGCCCTCCTCCTCCTCCGCAGACAGGCCTGTTCCAAACGAGTTGTTATGTCCCATTTGTAAAGATCCAGCGACGGATGCAGCGCTTATTCCCTGCTGTGGAGCAAGTTACTGTGACGAATGTAAGTGAGTAATGTAATGTAAGGAGTAAACTCCCCTCCCGTGTTTTTTAATCCAAAACACCACATCGGATCTTCTGAAAGCAGGAATAGGAGATCACCTGTGCTACGCGGTCTATTTCATACTTCAGTACGCCTGGAGTAGGAAAGGCCTCTTCTCCATAATGGGGGGGGGGAAAAAAAAAAAAAAAAAAAGGCGCCACAGAGCTTTTTTCCCTTTCTGTGTATCTAGTCAAATCTTCTTCACATGCGGAAGGTCGAGTACGAGAAGAGTGCATAATTGTGCAGGTGATTACAGTATTAGATGTGGAATGCACGTAGTTTGTCCACAGCTCTTTCTCTCATACACAACTATAGAGCCAGCTCTGGTGACTGACTCTGGTCCGCCACAAACAGGCAGTCGGGCATTTAATCTACATTCTTTGCCACAGGAGTTGGTTAAACCTTCAAAACTCGAACCGACTCACGGCTTTTTGAGATGTGCTTTGTTCATTAGCCTTGATGTTAGTGGCTTCTTGCTGTACTCGGTAGTGGAAAAAAGACTAGTCCAAACATCAGGACACAGCCCACTCTATGTCTTCAGCTGTTACAGCGGGGGGAATGTCAAAACTGTATAGCGATTTGCTGCGTACTGGGCATTTTTTACACTACTGACCATTTATAGCTTCGTGCTCTCCATTCAAGACCATATCCACCCATTAATCGTCTGTGTGTTCTTATAATTGATGAGAACCCCAAAGATTTCCCTACTTTGGCTGAAACCTATTTTGACGCTTCTAATTACACACAGGTATTAGAACAGCTTTACTGGAATCGGAGGAACATACTTGCCCGGCGTGTCATCAGACAGGTGTTTCTCCTGACGCTTTAGTTGCCAACAACTTCCTGCGCCAGGTAACGTGGTGACTTTCTCATCAACTGTTTGTAAGGAAAGTCTGTTTGTAAAAAGCTGAAAGGGAAGAAATTGTTGACATCTTAAAGAAGGATAAACTGAATAAGGCTGCATGTACTTTTCAAATGCATTGTCTGTTGTTACAGAAGCTGACAACTCTTTAGAGATAATCAGGCAAACTCAGGTCAAACTTTTGTCTAAACATGCTTGCCTGCCTCTCAGATTCGCTGTTAACACCGAAGTCCTTTAACTACAGATACTCCGAGCTACCAGTCCTTAATAGCAGTGTTTCCTGTGATGTGTTCCTATCTCTGTGTGCTGCTTTACTCTAGGCTTGATAGCATGTACAGGATTATACAAGTCATTTTACCCTGTGGAGGCTTTTCTTCATCTATTGTCATCATAATCTGACACTTGGATCTTTTTGTCAATGTTCTTCTGCCTCTAGGCTGTGAACAACTTCCACAGTGGAACCGGCTACACAACAGGGCTCCATAAGGAGACTCAGCAGCAGCAGCGACAGCCGCCGTCACCCGCCTGCACGACCACTTGTGACTGTGACACCTGCTGCTCAGGTGACTGCCACCAAACTTTCTAAATCTTCCTCTCTGTCAGTCAGCGGTCTGTTAAGTTTTATTTCAACATATGCTTTTGAAATACAGTATTTATTAGAGCTTATTTTCCAACTGTTTGCATTTATTCACAAGGGCTTTCCGGTCCCTGTAGCAAGACAACCGGCAGTACCATGTCTTCTGGGCCCCCAAGAGCAAAAAATACCCACACCTGGTGAGTGACCGTAACTTTAGAATTTCTTCTAAAAAAATTATCTTCAGATGAACTGAATGGGATTTATTTCTTTTTCCTCTCCCCACTCCAAAAGGTCATCCGATGAGAGCCAGTGCAGTTCGCTCAGCAGGTGGCAGACCAGGCTGGGGACTGTAAGTATTTCACAGAAATTCAGTCTATGACGACTTGTAACCCGTTAAACCAGGCTGTAACACCTACATTACTTCTACAGTAGCTGATTTATAATGAAATGCCTATGCACAGATAGCTGTGGAGAATACAGGTGGCAATTCATTTTTAAGTGGCTCAGCTTGAGTTGGCTCTAACAAAGGGGATCTGTGCTTGCAGTAAAACGATTACAAATCAAACTCCAGTATGTGACCCAAAAGTAGACTCTGAAAAACAAACGCTTTTGGAGGAAACCGTAAGTATATATCAAAATTAAACATAATGACAGGATGAGGTGCAAAGCCACCCTTTCGAATTACTGGCTGGATAGGGCTGAAGAAATTGATTTCCCAATTGAAGTCAGCCTCCAACATTTGATTTTTAATGACTTAGTGATGGAGCAAATTGTTGGAAGAGTCAGTGCTGGTTTTTTGTGACCATTTTGAATTTCTTTAGTCTAGTCATCTCAAATAGCCAAGCTGCTTTCTCTCCGTTGGAGAGAGAGGAATCTGTTTTTGCTGTTATTGCCATACCAGTTAGTTCTTCCTTTTGGTATGTATTTGTTATGGATAGATTATAAGTGTGCGTCGTGTTTATAAAATCTTAAAGATAAATCAAAAGAAAACACAGCATCCGTCCCAGAGATACCTAAAATTCTCAGGTTCAGTAAGCAAGGAAAGAACAGTTCAGGGACAAGACCAGGCCAAACAGATCATCGCGAGGCAACAACCTAGGAAGTTTATGGGGAAGAATTGAAAGGAAGTTTGAGAGAAGCTTGGTTAATATCTGTGCAGTACTTTGAAGCTCGGAAGTGTGAAGTAGGAAGTGTATGGAGGCGTGGCAGAGGAGCCGTGGGCACCTGGCACCTGGGAGATGGGAGTCTCCTTTAAGCATGGGCAGCCTCTGCCCACAGTCACAAAGCTGAATGTAGGGGGAGAAGCCTGAGGCAACTGCTTGGGGTGAGGATGTGGAAGGCAAGTGTGAGGATCCAGAAATGAGGGTAGGCTCAAATGGACAGGAAGCTGCCAGAAAAATGCTCAGGTTGAGAACAAGAAGGGCTCGCCACCGTGCTCCCGCTTCATTCACATTCCTCTTTAAAATCAGGGCAGAGTGTGACAGTGACACGCGGGTTTGGGTTTCTCTGGAAGTTCAAATGGAGGACATCCACGTAGCACACGTACCCAGAGGACTCGGGCCCCGACACTGCCATCATCAACAGCAGCCTTTGTACCTGTGCCTCCACCTCCCTTGCATCCTCCCCCACCCCAGGCGCTTCCTTTCCCGCTGGCGGTCCCACCACCACCACTACCTCCTCAGTTTCCACCTGGTCAGCCTCCATCTGCTGGGTATACCCCCGCCCCGCTCCAGAATATCCCCCAGCTCCTGCAAACATGTCATCAGCCAACAGCACTGCCAGCAACTCATTCAAATACCCTCCCAGCGACACCAGCACTTTCTTTATAGGATCACAGGGTCATTTAGGTTTAGTTGGAAAAGACCTTTAAGATCATTGAGTCCAGCAGTTAACCTAAACCTACACAGTCCGCCATTACAGCAGGTCCCTAAGCGCCACCTCTACATTTCTTTTAATACACCCAGGGATGGTGACCCAACCGCTTCCTTGGGCAGCCTGTTCCAACGCTTGACAAACCTTTTGGTGAAGGAATTTTCCCGAATATCCCATCTCAAGCTCCTGTGGCGCAACTTGAGGCCACTTCCTTTCCTCCTATCAATTGTTACCTGGGAAAAAAAGAGACCGACCCCCCACCTCACTACAGCTGCCTCTCAGGTAGTTGCAGGGAGCAGTGAGGTCTCCCCTCAGCCTCCTTTTCCCCAGGTTAACCAACCCCAGTTCCCGCAGCTGCTCCTCACAGGACTTGTGCTCCAGAGCCTTCAGCAGCTTTGTTGCTCTTCTCTGGACACGCTGCAGCACCTCGGTGTCTTTCTTGTAGTGAGGGGCCCAAAACCGAACCCAGTGTTGGAGGTGCAGCCTCACCAGGGCTGAGTGCAGAGGGACAATCCCTCCCCTGGTCCTGCTGGCCACCGTCTTTCAGGCAGAAGCCAGGATGCCGTTGGCCTCCCTTGTCTAGGGAGGAGTTTTACGGGAACAATGGAGACTTCAAAAGGAGTAAGTGTTTGGCTCCAGGAAGTTGCACGGGTTTGCGCTTTGGTATTTCGTTAGCACCTTGGACTGCAGTTACACTAAAGTGCATCTGGCAGAAGCAAAAATGGCATCGTGTTTTATCCAACAGACCTTTTCATTGCAGTTGGTAAATGTGCAAATCTCAAGCAAGACAAATGGAATTGTAGAACTTTCCCTAAATCCTGGGGGAATTCTAACCTCGTTTTGCTTGACTAGGATGTTCATGTTTGGCATTACATGCAGTAGACATTTTCTCATCTTGGCCGTGTTTTGTATTTTGGTGTCTGTTTGGAATAAATACCCATCTATAATTGTAATAATGGTCAAACTGATTTTAACAGGGAAAAGAAAAAGCCCAGACCCGAAGTGTTCACAAACACTTCTTCTATGGAATTGGTGGCACGTGAGGAGTTTCAGGAGGAGCGCAGGCATTCATTTCCCAGGTAATTGCGTTGCATGTCCCTAACGGAGAAGCAGATTGTCTAGAAGAATCAGGAGGAGTTCCAGTCCACCTCTCTATCCTGAGGTGGGTTGGATGGTTCAAGGGACGAGCAGTGATGGGAGCTCCACATGTAGGTCCCTAGCTCAAAGATGGCAGGGATTACAGGCGACTGATAGTTATAACTGGGCAGCAGTTGAGAAGGAACGGGTGTCTCTTTGCCAGAGCTTCTCTGTAGTGACATCCTTCACCTCCTGACAGCCCTGAGGAGGCTAGAAACTGGACAGGTGTGGATTCCTGCGCCTCCGTGCTCTGGCTGTAACTGTTACCTCAAAGCACTTTGGAGGAGGTACGTGAGAGGATTTGCCTTTGTTGCCTCTGTCATCTAATCTCACACAGACGGATTGCAACCTGGACTGCAAACTGGTGCCTTTTGCTCAGATTCTGCTGACATCCTTAAATTTTTCTTACAAATTAAAAGATCAGACTTGCGTAAGGAAATCTTCAGTTGGAGGAGGAATGAACATACGTGGAATAACTTGTGAAGAAAAATCTAAAGATAGCTGCTGTCTTCTGTCCTTAAAAAGCCCTTGGGCAGGAATCTGAAGAGCTCTCTGTAGTAATGCTGTCAGTATCTTTCCCAGAGTAGTGGCATTCCGTCAGCTTACTGGAGACTGAGTTTAGAAGCTTTTAGCTAGGATTTTTCTTGAAATGCAGTCACTGGCCTTGGTTGGAGCTAGAGGTATGTGCAGAATTTGGCTACCACTGGCTAGAAGTGGGGCATTTTGCATCCTGTACAAATTGCCAAATACGTAGTGAAGTTAAATAGACTAAGCTGGCATTTTCAAATGGAGCTTTACTGCCTCCAGGCTAAACCCTGCTTTCCTGACAGTTGATACTGCGCCGTAGCCATTAAGACTCACTTGTTTTGCATCTTACGGCAACAAGAGTGATTTGCGCTGCAGGTGGATGCTGGGTAGTGAGACATCTGCATGTCCATGTACCAGCAGAGACCAGTAGACACCCCTGAAATCCATCCATAACTAGGGTAGTCCATGCGATAGAAGTGAGTGGGAACAGACTTACCCTTCCTGCGTGTTTTTACACTACCACAGCAGCAGCTGTTCTGGCTCGTAAGCAGAAACCTTTACATGCCGTCATGCTCTTCGGTTTGCAGGAGCAGTATATCAGCAGCTGAAAGGAACTTTGACATAAGCGTATGGAGAGGAAAAAACCCAAACCCAAACAAATTTGGGAGAAAAAAAAAATGGTGTGAGTGACTGTTTTGAATTAACTTCATTCATTTCCTTTGTGTTGCGTTTTGTTTTTTAAGGTCCAGGTCTCCCTGTGCCACTTCCTCTCGCTCTAGAAGTGCGCATACCTACTGCAAGTCAAGATCAGGTCCTTCCCACCCTCGCTGCTGCTCTCAATCATCTAGCCGTGACCCCTCTCATTCCTACTCACGATCACCACCGTATCCAAGAAGAGGCAGAGAGAAGAGTCGGGGCTGTCATTCTAGCTCAAGGTCACGTGGTTATCCCCGCTCAAGGTCAAGGTCACATGGCTCTCCCCGCTCATGCTAGTGGACTCACCCTTTCTCTCGTCTTCCCTTAACATTTTTGGAAAAAATACTGCTGATACAGAATTTAAATAAAAGCT
The DNA here is from genome assembly GCF_017639655.2 of Falco naumanni. Taxonomy (NCBI): domain Eukaryota; kingdom Metazoa; phylum Chordata; class Aves; order Falconiformes; family Falconidae; genus Falco; species Falco naumanni. The sequence goes on from NW_024427553.1 coordinate 15,556, forward strand.
GTTTTATGAAACATTACAAAAGATGACAGTGTGCACCTCGCCCGTTACGACTGGACTGCGCCCTTTTTTCCTCTTGGCACTGGTTCTACCAGAGGAAGCCCCGTCAGACAGTGAATAAAAGCCAGTTACAAAAGGAACCATCATTAATACCATGGAGGAGTACAACAAGGACAACACTGCGACACCCTGAGATGTCCCCTCCCTGTGCTGTCCCTGTGGTGCGGGCAGCCAAGTGCCACTCGGCAGAGCCCCAGCATCTCCCCCAGGCTGCCTTGGGACAGGAGGAGACAGCAGGTGGGGACAGCCCGGGGGTGACAAGAGGGGACAGCTGGTAGTAACAGGCCTGGGGGGTGACAGAAAAGACAGCTGGTGGGGACAGCCTCATGGGTGACAGGAGGGGATAACTCTTGGGGACCGCCTGGGGGTGTTGGAAGGGTCAGTGGCTGGGGAAAGCCTGGGGGTGACAGGAGGGGACAGCAGGCTGTGACAGCCTGGGGGGTGACAGGAGAGGACAGCAGGCAGTGGCAGCCTGGGGGGTGACAGGAGGGGACAGCAGGCCGTGACAGCCTGGGGGTGACAGGACCTCAGGCGCCAGATCATGGGCCGCGAGAGGCTGAAGGCGACTCACTGCGACCTGCAGGTCACCAACGCCCAGACCATGGAAGGTGCGTGGGGGCGGCGGGCGCGGGATGCGGGGACCGGCCGGCTGGCGGTGGCGCAGGTGGCCAGTGAGGCGGTTGGGCCGCGGCCAGCAGCGGTGACTTGTGCTGGGGCCTCAGAGCTGCTCTTCCGTGGTTGTGCGCTGGCAGCTGCCGTCAGGGCTGTGTGCGCAGCCAGGCACAGCAGCGTACGGGGTCCGTGTGCGACACCGCGCGTGGAAGAGGTTTGGTTTCTGGGAACCCTTCTAGGTAAAACGATAAGGGAATGTGGGACAATGCCTTGTCATCACAAACCTGCCAGATTTCTTTGAAAGCCGGCAGAGAAGGCTGAACGTGATAGAAAAGGAGTGGGTGGCTAATTTAAAGGGGAAAAAAAAGTGGGTTTGGTGACTGAAATTTGTCTTCAGCCACTTTTACTCCACCGCATTGGAAAAGTGGTGCTTGGCTGCTGCAGAAACTGCTCAGTAGCAACGTTTGGGATCAAGAGTGTATCTGTGAGTGACAATCTATGCAGACCCTGGAAAGCCATCTTGTAGACGAGCGTTGTGTCTAAAGTATACTTGGCATTTCTTGCCAATACAGCTTCTTTGCTACACCAAAGACATTTTCATTCAGATGCTATTGAGCATCATTTCTTCTTTTCTTTCAAACGGTGCATTTTTTTCCTGGTACTGCGTGTTTAAACGGTGTCAGGGCAATACTGAAGTTTTATGGCAGATCACTTATGGTGAATATACCTAAAAATGTTCTTCGAGAAGCCCTAAGTTCTTTTGAATCTCAGAAATGGTGCTTGATTCTCAGAGACGGTAATGGTTTCGTATTACTTAGCGTGCTGTTTCAGTTTGGTAATCTACCGTCTGGCAAAGCTTGCATGTGATTAAAGACTTTGGAATATGACAGAAATAAAAAGACTTGGAAACCGTTTCCATTCCTTAAACATTCAAATTTTACCGGGTGTTTTGTTTTGTTTTTTTCTTTTTTTCCTGTGGTTCTGTGACATTCTCACAACAGTCTTTTCTTTACAATGTGTACTCATAGGATTTTTTCCTCTCCCTGTTTGATGTATTAAAACTGAAACAGAATAACATGCCTGCTGCAGTAACTGTAACTTTGGCCCCAGCCTTTCAAGTGGTTGGACCTAAACACGCTGTTTACGTACAGATAGGTAAAGTATGTTCAGGAGAGTATCTGTGAGCAGACTTAACAGCACGATGTTAGGGGTCTTGGGGGTGTTACGGGGTCGCGTGTCATACGGCGGTAGAGATAGACATGCAGGTAGAGGCAGATGTTCAGGTTGTGACACAGATGCTTACTGGAACTTCTGTAAGGGTGTCTTCCCTGTGGAAATGCAAAAATCCCCCAGTGGTTGTCAGAGCAAAGCTAAGGAATACATTTCAGTGTCATACACGTGTATGCCAGATTTTGGGGTTTTATACATAACCGTGAATTTCCGTTTTTGTTGAACAGCATCTGCGTGCCTAAAGTCACCTTCAGAAGATGAAGGAAAGAACTCGGCCAGGATGTTCTGCCTAAAGGGGGTTCTTGGAGATCTTCCCTGTGGAGATACGGTCGTGGGTTTTATAACTTGGTGCAGGAGTCCTGACTAAATGTTGACATGATCTTGGAAAGACCCTTCAGTGAACCTTGAGTGAAGATGGCCAATTGTTCAGATTTTTCCGGGCCGCGTGATCACAGAAATCTCGTAATAGAAGCAATGCTAATAGAAGCTGAAAGTAAACAGGATTTTAAACATCACTGGGGGGGAAAAAAAAGAGATGGTGGACTCTTTTTGAAGATGGTGGGAAGGCAAAATGGATGGTTGGGATGTGTTTGAAAAGGTGGGAGGCAGGGTGGGGGTGTCCTCTTCCGTGCTCGCTATTATAGAGACATGTTCTAGGGTTTTGTAAGCTAACAGGAGCAAAAGCAATGAAAGTTAGATCAGGAAAGAACCTCATGCTTTAGCAGACACTGCTTTAGTGACTTTAGAGACCATTTTGCTGTTGGCATTGAAACGATTCCAAAAAAAATGGAAAAGATTTTGCTGCTTGTGTTTGACTATCAGACCTGAAGATTTCTGGAAAGGTACCGTGAGATGATGAAAGCATGACGCTGTGTGTAAAATGTTGCTTTTCTATCTGTAAAGGGATTCCCTGAAGTGCTACGTCACGACATGTTAATATCACTCTTACAAACTGACTGATGCTTTCTCTGTATTGATGTTGTTTCCAGAATACACAGATGACAATGCCCTGATTCCGGGGAACTCATCGGTAACTGTTAGGGGAGTCCCTGTTAGAGGAGTTAAAGCTACCGGCAAGACAGACCCTGGGTAAGTAGCCATAACGCGTTGTGTTCTTTGGGAGGGGTTTCAGTGTGTTCACCTTCTTTGTGGCTGTTGGTTTACGGAGGCATTCCGGTTGTATCTTTCTTGTTAAAGCTGCTGTTAAATTGTGTTGTGACAGGGCAGATTTGAAGGTATCTGTCCCAAAGCAGACTTAGATTTTTCAGCCCGCTGGGACGTGGCATTCAAGCTCCAACAGTGGTAACTGTTCAGATGTTTGAATTGGGTTTGTTCTTGGGCTTGGTTTTTCTGAGAGTCAAGTTCTCCATCCTGTTTCCTCTAAGCAGAGAGATCCCTTATTGTATGCTTTTGCTTGTATTGCTTTTAGAGTAAATGGAGAGACACATTGCAGTGTGAACTGGTGATTTGTTCCCATCTGCCAGCAGTCCGAGTCTCCGTGTTTGCCTGCTTCCTTTGTTTGGGGGCGGGGGGGCAGGGTATTCTTACACCCCAGAGGGGTGTGTGTGTGTGGGCTGCATACTGTCTCCAGAGGAAAGACTGAGAGTGGCCAGCTGGCAAACCGTGCAAACAAGAAGTTTCATTCTTAAGTGCTTCCTATTAGATTCCTAAAGACAATGTCTATGTCGGGCAAGAGAAAAAGAGCAACATCCTAAAGCGTATTGCCTTTTGTGCCAGGACGGTGAAGGAACAGTTGATCTTTTCCAAACCTGAAGCTCAGAAAGCAGTTGAGCACTTTCCCAAATGTTAGTAGTTACCTTTCTAAGTCTGATTTCACCCTAAGCTGCTCTCTGTGCTCCAGGTATTACTGCTGTATTCCTCAGATTTATGGAGGACAGAGAATCTGATTACAATTGCAGATACTCAAATGTAAGCCTGACTACAGCATTGTCGCTGTCATCGATGTATTCGTACAGTCCAGTTCTGTATCAGCTGCATCAGCATGGTTTGAATGGTCATGTTTTCCAGCCTTCTTCAAGATAGACCTCTCCTCCACCATTAGTAGGTATTATTGACCTGTGGTTTTGCCTTGTCTTTCTAATGTTAGTTCTCAATAAATAGAGTGTACTGGCGAGTTTCAGTGTGTCTCTAAGATTTATCTCTAAGACTTATCCTTGAGAGATAACCATAAGTCTTAACCTAAAGACCTACCCTTAAGATCTAACCCTAAGATTTAACCCTAAGACCTAAAGGGTAGAAGCTCCTGATCTGACTCCGGTCAATCTGGGATCATCACTGGGAACCACGGAACTTGGCCAGCACAAGGTCTGTGAGGTAGCAGGTTAAATGAGGCAGAGGAGAAGCCCACCACTCTGCTAAGCTGGGTTCTTGGCACCAAAGTACCTCTGTGACATTTTCACTGTGCTGCAGTGTAAAGACGGCCTGTGATTTTCAAAAACTGAAGATCAGTCTTTAAAATGCAATTCCTTGGACAATAATAATGTTGTGTCAAGTAAATACGCACACCCCTCACCAATGGAGTTTTGGTTTTTTTCTTTGTACCTTTGCTGCTTCTGCAGAAGCCAGTAGTGCAGAGGGCTGAGGGTACAGCTGCACAGAGTGGCTTCTGTTTTGTGAGCTCTAACTAAACGTGCAATGGACAGCCATTAAGATTGGGAAAGCTCACAAAAAGCTTAAAAACAGATAAACCACAACATTTCTTTCTTTTTTATAGACCTCCTTAGATTACTCCTTTTTTTATAAAAATGAGAAATCAGGGGTTATTCATGCTTTCTATGCTATCTAAAGGCTTTAATCAGCAGTGCCTCCCCTGTCCGTTCAGAGGAGGTCATGTCCATCTTTTTTCAGATTTTCTGTAGCTGGAAGAAGTGTTTTTGCCAGCCACCACAGACAAGTTTTCCTAAAAGGCATAATCTGTCCATTTAAGTGTTCCTTCAGCCTGATAATGATTTAAAAACTGTGCCTGCTGGTCTGAACCTGGATTTCATGTTCTAGTTCCCTCCTAACAAAATAAATAGAATGTTCTTTGCTGTAGATGCCCCATTGCAACGGGGTCTCCAGGAAGGGATTCTGCATCCAGCCCATCATAAACAATCATGCAGAATTCAAGAGAATATTTTAAGACCAACACGCTCTGCACTGATTAACGTCTTCACCACTGTCATCTACAGTGGTGAAGATGACAATGAGGAGTACAATGAAGAGGAAGAGAACTGTAAACAGTTTTTTTCTTTTTTTTTTGCAAGGAAGAAGAACGAGGGGCTTTTCAACTCTTGCAATGCACTGCGCGAATGATTTCTTAGAAAGAGCATTACACTTCTAGGAAAGACTTGTCAACAAGTTTTTGAAATAGTTTCCTAATCTTCAAAATGTTGGAGCTGGTAGTCACCAGCTGTGGCTGACACACCATTTTCTGACTCCTGTGAAATGCCTAACTGTCTATTTCCATAGTGGTATCATTCCCATACCTCCTTTTCCTTAAATAGAGTTTAAGATGGGGTCCACAAATCAGATGATGCGGTCCACAATTCAGATGGCCATCAAAGAGTCTTCAAAATTTCTCAAAATTCAGGTACTTCTTTTCTGGGAAACATACTCTTTGCTACTTTAACAGAACGTGTATGTGTATGTATGTGTAGGTATTTACAAAGAGGCATTTTGTAAAACATTAGTTAAAACGTTGACTGTCTCTCACTTAGAGGTGAGAGATTCCGAGGGAAGGAATGGATTGCACATTCCCAGCGAGTGAAAGCGAGAGAACACCCTGCTCCCGCGCGTTCCCTCCCTCGATGCCTGTGCTAGTTCTCAGGCGGCCCCAAGCTGCTTTTCACATCCCCCCTGCCCTTCAGGCTGGCTGGCAGGGCTGCCTGTTAGCGCTCCCTCACCGCCTTTCAGGCTGAGCACGCCTGTCAACAAGACAAACAGGAGGGCTCTGCTAACCTTAGTATCCTCAGCAGAGACAGGGAAGGAGCACTCGCGTCACCAGCTCTGCTGGCAGGCATCACAGGGCAGCAGGTCTGGGCAGAGGTTTTGTGTCGAGCCCTCCCTGGGGACATGTTGAATCCAAAGGTTTCCTTTTGGGTGTCAAAGGGCGATTGTTTTGAAAAGGAGTGCTGAGGATGGTTTTGGAATCATTTAAGATCAACAAAGAGTAGCTTCTGAGTACGTGTTAGGCCTGCAGTTCCACTGCACTTGGCAATAGCCGCTGTTAAGGACTCCTTTTCCTGGCCAGAAGCAGAGCTTGTGGGCAGACAAAAACCAACAGAAAATCCAGGACCAACAGAAAATTCTTAAATCCCTTGCTAAGGGATTATCAAAAGCTGATTTCCTTTTAGTGCTTCTGGGTCTGAAGCTGAATTTCAGCAAGCAAAAGCATCTGCAACAACTCTTAAGCTGTGTGTCCTTTTAATGCTGCAAAACATAAATAATGCTACTTGCATGCATCTCAGTTAAATGTACCGTGGGTAGCTTCTTCAACCAGTCTGGAGCTTAAAGTTCAGCTTCAAAATGCTGGCTGGTGGGCTTTTTTCTAAACATAGCTTCAGTCCACTTGGAAGAAAATTGGATTGGTTAAACAAGTCTTTATGTAAGGTACAAAGAGAGCCTAATTGTAGCCTAACGTGCGTGTCAAATAATCATTACCTGTTAAACAGACTGACAACCTGGCTGAAGACAATGCTACCGAAGAGGATAAGGTACAGGCTATGATGATACAGTCTTGCTGTGAATACAACCCAGTCAAGTGAGTGTCAGGTATGTTCTTTGAAGGTTATGGGAACATTGTAGAGATGTTTGTTTTAAGAGGAAAGATACATGCATACGTTTTCCTTTTTTTTTTCTTTTTCAAAAAACTTCTAGTTACATGAAAGACCCCTGGGATCCACCTCCACCATCGAACATTTGCTTGCGTTGTGGAAAACCTGGCCACGATAGAAAGAACTGCCCAACAAAATGGGTAAGGTTGTGGGGCGCTTCTGGTGTTACTGAACCTTTTAGGGTTTTTACCTTGGCATTTACGTGACAAAGACATGAACGCTCCTAGTAAGAATTGTTTCTCTTGGGGTGAAATACAGAGGTTACATGGCAATGTTGCAAAGCCCTTCCATATCCAAGGGAAGCCTGGAATTCTGAATGTGAAATTTTCTTTTCTCTAGGTCACAGACATTAAAGATGTCCATAGATCTTTCTCAGTGAACTTTCACACCTATTTTTGTCTGTTTCAGTAGGACTGGAAATTTTTCTCCTTCTAACTCTGTTCAATGACCATTCAAAGTTTTTAGTATTTCCTATAAAAACAAGATGTTTCTGTTGACCCCCTCTATTGAATATCTGTGAGTTTTAACTACCAGAAGCCTCTGGCTGAGTATTCATGCCGTTTAACATCAGCCACTGAATGTATATGCAAGAGGTATGAATTCAGCTTTCATAGATGGATTATTAAAGAATTTCCACAAGCTGAATGGGTTTCTCTAGGTTTGCTTTTAATCACAATACAGAGTTGGGCATCACCTCAGTGAGTGGCAACTTGAAATTTTTCATTTTGCATCTTACATAGATTTCTTAAAGCAATTACATAATCCCTGAAGTCCAGTCCACTTAAAGTTTCATCATCTTTTCGATTGTTCTGTTCTTCTTGGTCAGCCGGAAAGTACTTTGAATTCTCATCCATCAGCTGATCCTCGTCATTCAATCCAGTTGTTGACGGTGTAGGTCATGCTGTTGTCTTCTTGACTCAAAATCATAAAAGTCATTTATATCTAATCATAATCATCTGACAGGCTTATTTGATTATTACTTACTGTTTAACATACCCATTTATTTTTATCTACTGATTAACTCAGTTGAAGGCTAAATCAATCACAGAAAGAATTGTACAACGGACGTGGTTATATTGTTATTGCTGCACCTGTGTTTTCACTGCTGCTAACAACTAATCTTGCTAGTTTAACCTAGACAATACTGCTATTAATCTACGATTATCCTTGAACATAGATGGTGAATATAAGTTTCCCCAGGGACTTGTGGATATTTCTCGAGCTAGCTCGACAGCATCAGTGAGCAAAAACTGACCTTGGGAGAGAGACACAGTTATGCTTGTTGGAAGGAAGTCATGGGAGCAAGAAGAGAAACTTTAAGATATGGAGTTGTCTGCAGAGCTCGTGGCCTTGTAGGTAAAGGCAGTTGTGAAGTTGCTGTGTCTGCAACAGAAAAAAGAGCTACAGTGGAAAATTACTGAGCACAATCACAGGCTGATACGTCAGCCTGCTGTAAAGGTAAAAAGGCTTGCTTGATTTTAGTAAAGTGTCTTTGATTGTCTTCGAGTCTTCAATCTGCTCTCAGAGTCCGTGCATCAATAAGCCACAGGGACTGATTCAGAGCCCTGAATGAAGCTCTCACTCTGCAAAGCGTTTTGGAGGGGCAGCGGGTTTGTGTCTCTGCTCCGAACAGATGGTGAGCAAAGGGCTGTTTCACCCTGAAGGGTCCTGAAGTTAAGCCAAAGAATGTTGACTGAGTCCAAAACACTGCTCAAAGCTCTGGTAGGTCCTGGCTATATTCACTGAGGAAAGTAGATATTTCAGTCGAGCAGCCCTTATGCTAGGTAAAAGGGGAGGATTAAAGGCTTTCAGTGCTTAAAATAATCACTGCAATGTCATATTAAGTGTGGGTCTTAAGATGAGAGATGTCTGCATTTCCATTCTTAACAGGACAAAAATGTTGAGTCTCTTCCCAGGATTAAAAGAAGCACAGGAATTCCAACAAGTTTCATGATGGAGGTGGAAGATCCCAACACAAAGGGTGCCATGCTGACAAAGGCTAGGAAAAATGCAATACCAACTATTAATGTGTAAGTGTGGAATTCATTGGCCTGACCAAAAAGTGAATGAGATAAACCATGTAAAAATGTCTGAGTGGCAACGTAGCCAAGGTGGCCAGCCTCTGCCATTACGAGGGAGGAAACATTATCATCGTATCTTAACATTAAGACCTGCAATACTTTACAATATTAAAATAGGGTGGTCTTAATGTTCATGCCCCTGGAAGCTGGCTGACCTTGGGATATGCTAAGAACCTGTATTTCTGCAAGGCATTTCAGTAGCGTTTACAGTTGGCATCATTCTCTTTGAAAACTCGTTTTGCTTCTGGTTTACGTTTCAAAGGCTTCTTGCAAAATTTAATAAATAGCCGTTGGACTGAGATTTCCTCCCCCTCTAACTTTTAGTGAAGTTTTCCTGTAGCTATAAACTAAGAAATTCCTACTGTGTGCTCTCAAGAGTGGCTGTTGGAAAATGCACTCGGTAGCACTTCCCTTTTTCTATCGTGGATCTCCTCTTGTAGAAGCTGTAGCACAGACTTCTTTAATTTACAAAATGAAATTACCTGGGGACGAACTTTACCCTGATCCAGCAATTTACATTTACCCTCTGGCAAAGGAGCGGGTGGATTCCTTTCCTCTGCTCTCTAGCTGCAGAGCAATCATTTTTCCAGTCTGAGATTGCTTTGTAGTTGATCCAATGGATAGGAGAGCTCTGCAGAAGGAAAACTGTTCCTCCCTCCTTCTTTTGATATTGTGGCTCTAGGAAAGTCATTTAACCTAAATGCCTACATTGTAGAAGGCCAATGTGGCGTGAGAAGGCTTCCATCTATCACCTTAGTTTGATAAAACCCAAAGCTTGTAAGAGTTTTCCTTTACCCATCTTTCAATTTTGTCTTTTTCCTCCCCCCCCCCTCTCCTCCAGGGAAGCTTATGCTAGAGGGAAGAAGGAAAGCCTCCCTTTTTACCAGAGGAGCCTTCCTCCTCCTCCTCCTCAGACGATCCCATTCCAGAGGAGTTGTTATGTCCCATTTGTAAAGATGCGATGACGGATGCAGCAGTTATTCCCTGCTGTTTCTGTAATGGTATGCAGCCCGTGGCTCAGCACCTCCACATCACCTACAAAAAGGCAACACCCTGACACCAGGAGGGCCAGTTTTCCCTGCGGAGGGCGAGGAGCGGGGCGTCGTGCACCGAGAGCAGGGGCAGCTCCGGAGCACAGCTCGGCAGAGCCAGGAACTGGCAGCCTGTGCTCGCCCCCAGGGCCACGGAGCTGCCTGTCCTGTTGAGAATGTTACGCAGAGGTTTCTGTAATTGTATATTTACAGAAAAAAAAACCCAACCCAAAAAAAGGAAATAGAAAGCTTTACTTTTTCTGGCTGTGTCCTTGGGTGTGATTGTAGAGTGGTCTGTGCATCCCTCTGCTCTGGCAGGGGTTAGAGAGGGGCAGTTTGGTGCCTGTTCATTAGTAGGCATTGGGTTGCAATCCAAGCTCCTGGACCCTTCTCCGCCACCTGAATAACGCTGCAAGAAGCAGCAGGGTCAGGAATGGATTTGCATGGCAGGGACATACCCTGAAAACTGCAGCTCCTGCCTAATGAAACTCGGCTCAAATGTTTGGAGGGAGCACCTACAGCTTGCTCTGGGACCGGGAGACCTGTCACAGGACCCAGTTCTGATGGTGCCGTCCAGCTGACTTGAGAGGACTTGGGGCCGTCCTGAAAGTCAGGACCAGACCTTGCCTAGCTTCAGTGCAGAGCAACACGAGAGTTTGGGTGAGAACTGTGAGCCAACAGACAGAAGAGAAACTGCCAACAGTGGGATTGATCTCGGCAGCTCTTTTTTTTCTAGCATGGGAGTGATGATGCAGCCTCTGACCTTTGTGAAATGTGTCCTGGAGTCCCTCACCAGTGAGGGAGGCAAAGGTCTAGCACTGCCTTTGGCCCACGGCAGAGGTAGGGGAGAGTTCTGGACGTGTCTCTCCATCAATTGTCTCCAAAGGCTTTCTGTGGTGGGTGTGTGGCTCTAGGGAAGGCCTGGGCCGTGATATTTCTTTCTCACAAACTTTCTGATGCCAACCATCTGGACAACGCATCTCTCTGGTGAGAAGGGGCTGAAAGAGATGGGACTCTTCAGCCTGCAGAAGAGAAGGCCCAGGGCACCTTCTCCATATAGGTCACTATCTGAAGGCAGGGTGCAAAGAAGCTGGAGCCTGGCTCTTTCCAGTGGTGCCCAGCATCCATGCGGCTCAGGGTGGCCCTCCTTCAACAGGGGCTGGCACCAGGTGGCCCCCGGAGGGCTCTGCCAGCCCCAACCGCTGCACCAGCGTGTGATGCTGGCACAACTACCAGCGGCAGCAGGGACCGCCTGAAAGGGGCCTGAGCAGACACGGAGGTGTGAAGCAACGCTGCCGGAGGGGCTTTGCATCACAGGGTCTGTCTCTGAGGCTGGGCGAGCGCCTGGGTGCGCCTGCAGGTGCACCCCTGAGACCACTGTGATGTCACCAGAGGGTCACAGTCACCCCTTGACTTCACTTGGGCTGCACAGCAACACTGCCAGCATCAGGTACTGCCAGCGTCAGAGTGTCCTGTGGGCAGCACCCAAGCCATCGAGTCCTGCCACAGCACGCCAGACGTTGAGAGCTGCCAGCAGCTGCGGAGCCAGAGTCCTGCCCGTGGAACCCGAGCCTTCACGACCCACCAGCAGCACCCGAGCCTTCGAGTCCTGCCGGCGGCACCCATCCAGCCCTGCCAGTGGCAGGTGAGATAGCAAGTGCCGCCAGCAGCTGACAGGGCACCAACTTCCAGCACCAGCGATGGAGGCGTCCAGGCATGAGCCAGCAGCACTGGGAGCCGCCGGGATCTCCCGGCGGGAGGACACCTGCCCCATCTGCTTGGGTCCCCTTGAGGGCCCCGCTGCTGTGGATCCGTGCTGGCATGCATTCTGCCACGCTTGCATCCAGCACTGGGCTGACACCACCGTCGCTGCCACCTGCCCCATCTGCCGGGGGCGCATCGTGGCCATCCGCCGCCTGCAGGGACAGGTGGACCACAATGGGGCAGCCCGCCATCATCACGGCCGTCTCCATCCTCAAGTAGAGCTGTGGCGGTGGCAGGGGTGGCGGCAGCGGTGGCAGCAGCGGGGCCCCGGAGGTCCCCGGCGCCGGAGGCTCTCTGACGACCGTGGGGAGCGCAGGCCCCCCGTGCCCCGCCAGCGCGTCCGCAGCATGTCCAGCCCGCAGGACAGAGACCGCAGCCCCCTCCGCCGCTTGCCGGACATCAGCGAAGGTCTGCAGTGGCTGCGCAGGTTGTTGGAGGATGAGCCGGGCTCAGGGGACCATGCGCGCCGCCTCCCCTTGCCCCGCTACCGAGTGAGGCGGCCGGGCCCTCCAGGCCCCCCCTGAAATAAAAACACTGGGGATGCTGAGAGGGGCCACACCTGGTTTCTTCTGTGTCTGGTTGCTCTTTGCTGCACAAGTCGGGGAGTGAGAGGGGTATGGCCCTGGGAACTGGGGAAGAGGCTGGCATGTGGCTCAAGAACTGGGAGGGAGGGAGGAATGTGGGTGTCGGAACTGGGGGAGAGGGGCCACTGCTGGCTTCTTCTCTGCTGCTTTGCTCATCGCTGCGGGGATGGGAGGCATCCCCAGAAGGGGAAGGGGGAGTGCCCTGGGACTCTTGCCAGCAGATCCCCAAAGGGGCCAGTGCCTGCTGTCCTGAAGGCCAGGGCGAGGCAAGCAGCTGAGATGGGGTTTTCAGGGAGACCCTCCTCTCCTCTCCTGCCCCCACACCCCTGTGCTGCTGAGGGCTGGGGGAGGCTCTCCGGCTGGGGGAGATTTAACCCTAAGTCTTAACCAAATAACCTAATCCTAAGACTCAACCCTAAGACTCAACCTTAAGACTCAGCCTTAAGACTTAACCCTAGGACTTAACCTTAAGACTTAACCCTAAGGATGAGCCTAGAGACTTAACTCTAAGACTCATCCTTAAGACTTAACCCTAAGACTCAACCTTAAGAATTAACATGAAGACTTAACCCTAAGACTCAACCTTTAGACTTAACATTAAGACTTACCCTTAAGACTTATCCCTGATACTTAACCATAAGTCTTAACCTAAAGACCTAACCCTAAGACTTAACCTTAAGAATTAACCTTAAGACTTAACCCTAAGACTTAACCTTAAGAATTAACCTTAAGACTCAACCTTTAGACTTAACATTAAGACTTATCCCTGAGACTTAACCATAAGTCTTAACCTAAAGATCTAACCCTAAGACTTAACCTTAAGAATTAACCTTAAGACTGAACCCTAAGACTTAACCTTAAGACTTAAGACCAGCAGGCCAGGGATGGTTTGCATGGTTTCCATATGTTATTCTCAGGACTCTGTCTTTGCTGCTCGAAAGCCTCAAGTGCCCTCTTTAGCTCACCGGTGCAGCAGCCATGGCAATTTCAATAGACCCGCAGTGAGACACCCTGGCTAATGGGGCAACCAACTGGAAATCCTTCAGCTGCTTCTGCAGTAGGCAAAGGGAAATTAACTGAGTCATCCATGCAAAGCCCTTTCTTTTTGTTGAGTTGGCTATGAAATGTAGCATTTTTACCACTGCTGGAACACTTCCAACAAGTCACAGTAGGATTTTGGACTACAGACATATCTGTGCTTCCCCAAAGGTACCTGGACAGTGGGCAAGTGGGACGTACAGGTGCAAGCCAAGGGATGGGCAGAGGGGAACGGGAGAGGAGGAGGGACAGCTGGAGAAGCACAATAGCAGAGCACTGCTCCAAAAATGATCAGCAGAGGAAGAATAATGGTTGCTGTTATTATTTAACATCATTACATCCCAACAGTTGAGGTCCACAGCATCCATAAAGTGTCACAAGAAGCTTCCTCCTAGTAATATTTTTCTCCAAAAGGAAATTGACTTCATCTGGAGCAAAATGCACAAACCAAACCACGGCGTTGTCCACAAACAGCCAATAAGAGTGACTGCACCTCAGCACTTCAAAGAGAGGGAAAAAAAGGCTGTAAGAATTATAACAAAAAGAATAAACATATCTTGTCCTAGTGAGCAAGAGAACTAGCTCCTCAGATACACTAACAAATCAATGTATGTGCACAAAGCAGGATGTGTCTGAAATGAGGAGAGATTCCACTGCAGTTTGGAAACTGAGATGGTTTCTTACACACACACACACACACACACACACACACACACACACATGACTTCCACACACAGTCTTGGTCAGGATACTATAAACAGGGTTTTACTTTCTCACGAAAAATACCACCGGACTCTTCATTGATGAAGAGGAAGATGACAGGTCTGTTATCTCTGCCGGAAGATAGCACTTCCTACAGCCTACAATTTCTCCTGGCACTAGGACGTGACATCGGGTTCAGCAAGAGAAAGTGCCAAATCTTGAATCATTAGACCTGCTCAAAAGAGAAATAACAAAAGCTTTAAAATCAGGCCAGTACTAAATCCTCCTTCCTATGCAGAATTGGGGTGTGCACTTCCAGCCCCCACACAGAAACAGAGGGGTTTCTTAAAAAGCCACTGTCTGTCTAAACCTGCACACAGCATTGATGTGTATCTATCTCACATTCACACATTCACTTCTCTCCCACTGAGATCATTTATTATCACGGGAGCACTTTCCCATAAGCATGTGGACACGTGACCAGAACTGCACTTGGCACGCTGATGCATTAAAACAATTGGGGATTTTTTTTTCCACTTTCACTCTAAGTGCCATCTTGCGATACCAAAACTTGTGCTACAGACCTCCCCCTGCAGCAAGGGGAACATGAAAAGAAGGGCCGAGCCCCATGTGCCCATCTAATACCCCTGCAGCTTCTCCCAAAGGAGCTGCCTTGCCATGGTTCTTTGCCAGATTCCAAACTGGGGACCTGTGTTTGGTCTCGCTGAACTCCCCTTGCATGTGAAATTAAAGGCAAGAGAAATTAAGAGTCCTGTCCTGATGTTGTTATGTAAGGGATTCCACTAATGCACTAGCATAACTCTGAAGGTCAAAAGAGACTAATATAATGCATGCATAGGAGAAGAAGTGGCTGTATCTTGCTCGATACCTTTTCCCGGATCCCTCCTGCTGTTGCTTCTAGGTGTTTAGTTAACTAACATAAACTTCTCAAAGCAAAAGCAAAGCCTTTTGAAAGTGGCTTCGTTTCAGTAGCAGGTACTTCCAAATATGATTCTTTTTTCAATTTGTGCTGTTCAGGATTGCTGAGGAAGAAAAGTGCTTGGAAAACGGGCTTGCTGTTACATAGTCTGTGGCTGCCTGGCATAGCAAGCTTGCTTTGTAGTTCTCAGGAATGTGCCAAATGCCTTCAAACAAATGCACTACACGGTCTCTGTCCAAAGTTCCTAATATCTCAAATTTGCACGATGCAAAATAGAAGGTAACAAAGCTGTTTGGGGAGAGGATGACTGATTGAGGTTACATTAAGACCATGGGATTACTCAACCAGAGGCATGCAAACATCGCTGAACAAAGTTTATCAGTCTGTTCCAAATTCTAATTTGTTAGAATATTATTTTTGCAGATTATGCTAGGGTTTTACTTTGGATCTTTATTGTCCGAAAAGACTCCTCTTTCTCTGAGGACCTCTATTCCCCTCTCTACTGGTAGCAAAAGATTTAAAGTCTAACAAAACTCTAGGCCACCCAGCCACAGGGTAAGATTTCCAGTAACTGATTCTGAATCTGAAATCCCCTGCCTGTTTGCAAAGCCAAGCCTAAAACTTCAAATGGTAAAAAACAGAGGATATTTGCCAGACATTGCTCTTCACAGAGATTTGTAGTTTTGTGATGATAATTCCATTCTAGTACCTCTTACACTGTAGGTTCTGACTTCCCGCACCACCAAGCTGCAGTAGTATTGTACAGAGAACACTAAAGCAAAGCTGAATGTATGAAAATACAAGACTAGGCCAGAAACCCATCACATGCAGAAGAAATAACCGATTATCCACCAGAAGTAAACTAACCCCTTTTTAGAGACTTTATTTCTCACAGAGTTTAGCCTTTGTAGTTCGTTTACCTTATTGAGGCCAGCTGTTGAAATAACACCTCCCATAGAGGCTGGATGCATTCAGTCTTGGACTTGGTTGCAATGAAGGGGTTTGGCACTCCAGTTTCACTACAGGTGGACAACTTGCCAGCAGCCTGGAGACTACGCCTGGTTTGTAAGACTGGAAGTCAAGCAGGTGCCAGGGGGTTCAGTGCAGAGGTGCAGCTCAGAAGTTCCAAAACAAAGAAAGATTCCTTTCCAGTGGCCCCTTCTGAATTGAGGGGGCTCTGCTCATGGTTATTCCTTTTGTAAAGAGGCATGTGTGGAGGCAAAGGCTACAGTGCCTGCTCCTGCTCCAGTTGGAACCTCTTCTCTGTGATCACTCTCAAGCTGAAATGCATTTGTGTTTTTTTGACAGGTATCTGACCCACTGGTCCGTCAGATCTGCAAAGCTTATCTGGAAGAGGGGCCCTAAGTGGTGCAAAAAACCTCTGCCAGTGGGACACCCTTTGCTGAAGGATAATGTCAAACATACACACAAGCCTCTCTGCTTAAACCACTAATGGACAGAACTGGCATAGTCAGTAAGCCCAGCTGTTTCCCACTGCTCTGCTTTTTTTGCAAGGTTGTCAGTATCCCCGATTTTCTTATGCCAAAACTGTCATTAGTACTCTATACTGTCTCCAGTGAATGAGCTGCAACCTGCTCCTCTAGCAGAATACAAGATTTAGCAAAGCAAAGTCCAGTGTGCAGAATGATTTGGAGAAAGGAGGGGCAAAGACTTTTACCTCAAAGCTGGAAAGGATCTGAAGGCTTTTGTTTCATCGTGGTTCACGACTGGGTTTGGAAAAGCATGTTTCCCGCTTTTTCCAACAATGAATGGTGATTCCCCATTAACCTGTGTTTCAACTCAGATCTGCCTCATTTGGGCTTTTATACCTGTGACACTAATGGAAGAAAAAGTCTCCTGCAGAACTGTATTTCCTTGGCAGTAACAGAAATTGTTATGACTACCGAAATTATTTTTTTTAATTATCTGTACTATCCATAATTTGCAGCAGAACACCTATGGCAGCGGTAAACAGACGTGTGTATCTTACACGTCCCCTTAAGGATTTCTGGCTTGTGCTTCACTCCTGGATCTAGGAAATACAGAATGTTGACATCCTTGATGACTTGGCCTGTGATTTTTTCCCCATGGAAATACATTTGCCTTAAGTCGTCCGTATCGGTGGTACGGCTGCTTCCTGGGATAGTTTGGTCCTGATGGATGCGCATAATTTTCCACGCTCTAACTAAAAGGTGGCACCATTTCTCTCCTTGTATAGTAGTACGTGCATGTACCTTGCACCTACTGACCACTGCTACTTGAGACGTGCTACTTATGGGCCTGGTATGAAAAGGTCATTACATTTATCAGGGTCATTATGGCTTTGGCTCCGTTTCTTTGATATTTGTCTGGGGGCTACAGATCAACACAGCTTATTTATATACTACTATGCCACTTAACCTTGTACTGCTTTCATCAGAATCATCTGCTAATACCTATCAGCATGGACAGGAACAGAGAGTAAGGATAAACACGTTTTACCAAGGAAACCAAGTTATAATGGTTCTTCTTAGCCTTACTTTGTGAAAAGGAAGCCCTACATTCAGCCCTTTGAGCTGGCCAAGATCTTTTGGCTTTGGGAGGCAGAGCTAAGACTTCATTAACTATACTGAGATAAAATCTCTGGCTGACCGTCTATTTTATGAAGCTTTGAAACCTACAGCCCTTTAGAAGGGAAAAGATTTTTCTTTCTTCTCCTGCGTACAGAAGTTACTATGTCTTCTAGCCTAGGTAGCTCTGCTCAGTGAGCTTTACTAATGGAAAAGTCACTGGATTAAACCACTGCCTTGAGATGAACCTGAATGAGCACATTTTGCAAAAGACCAGGTGATGCCCAGTTAATGTTTTCTACAGTTTAGTGCCATGAGCTGGAAGGACCTCTCTAATTTTCATGAAACCTAACATTTGAAAAACAAAATACTTTCTTCAATATGCCTTTCTCGAGTTCAGGGTTTAGTACAGATCCCTTACGGTATGCATGAGCTTTCTACTCTGAGTGCAGCCCTGTTCTGTTTGTCGTTCATGGGTGATAGTAGGCATTCATTCATGCTGTCTCCAAATTAGCTTTTGTGTAAGCATGGTGTCAAGGAAGTGTCATGGTTGTGTAAGCATGTGTAACTAGATGGCCTAGGTTTGATTTCTAACCTGGGGCTTCACCCATCGTGGAAGAAAATGCCATCTGTCAGTATCTAAAGGATCTTCAGTGACACATAACAGGGAATTCAACCTGGAGCTGAAGGAGGATCGCACACAGCAAAGTCCTAAGAAAAGAACTGGGGCCAGAATCCAGGCACAAAAGAATCTTGCTCAAAGTGCAGAGGTTTCACACATTTATTAGAACAAGCAGTAAACAAAAGTCTCCTAAGTATATAATCTAAATGTTCTCGAGCCCTCATCCCAGACAGGCGAGTCACAGCATGAAGGGCAGATCCAAGTTCTTCTCGCCAGTGCCGAAGCAGACATAGCCGTATCGCTCGGTCATTGGGACATGGTAGAACATCAGTCCCAGCCGCAGCAGGCTCCGCAGCACCACCACAGTGCCTCCCTTCTCTAGCTGGACAGTCCAGGAGCCTGTGCAAGAAAATGCCATTTGTCAGTATGTCACAAGTGCAGTCCCTGGAAAGGAGAAAGAGGCAGCGTTCCTGGAGCAAGCTGTCCCTAAGCTGAGAGGGGGACTGCAGTGCGTTCTGCCTGACCAGTTAACAGTGCACAAGGCTGCACTGGAGTTTGTGACACCTGAGAAAAGGGAAGTGAGGGAGGCCAGAAACCTTGATACCTTTTTTTCTTTTGTCAGTTCAGTGTTACAGGCTGCCCTCAATTCCAGATGTCTGTGTCTAGCTTCACACGGTAGCATATTCCATGGCTATGATAGTAACGCCATATGCGTCACAGGAAGGGACCCCTGGAGCTCCAGACTTGTATACTTGATCCCTAGGAGAGGCTAGAGCTATTCTTGGATGCTTCTGAGCGGGCAGCAGTTACTCTACCAAGCTGCCACCTACTTGGTCTAGCTACTAGCTATAGAGAGCCAAGACTAGCTATAGCAATCCTGCATAGTATGGAATTTATTTTTAAAATAAACTTGTAGCTTTAGTAGTGAGAAGAGGAAGAAGACACTTCAGCTCCAGAGAAGACTGGTTTCCCTGATGCAGCAACTGGGAAAGAGGAAGAGAGCATGAAAAGCAGGGTATTTCTTAACTCAGAGAATTTTGCAGAAAAGGTTAATTCTCTTCAGTCTTTCCTGGCTCCATCATTGAAGAGGATGTGCGTGGTAGGGGCAAAGGGATTAGTTTCCGCATTGATTTTGCTTTGGCTCTGCGGAGGAGGTTCAGAGCCAGTGTGAAAATGCAATTTCTCCTGGATGCAAGGAGCTCTGAGCCACTGAGTGTTTTGCATCTGACACGACAGCCTGGGAACAACACAGGAGGGGAGGGGGCTGGAGCATCAGCCTGGATTCAATGCCAGAGGGCAAGGAGCTGCCAAAAGAAGAAAATACCAGCTTCAGCACCAAATCAGTAATGCCTAGAGGCTACAATGTAAGGAAGAAGGTTCCTGCTGAATCTTCATCTAAAAGCAAAAGCAGCAGGCCCAAATAAAAAAGTGCAGTTGGAGCTGTCATACTACTACGGGCCTGGAGTCAAGCGGTCAGGCTGTCTGCACCCAAAGTCAAAATCTGCCAATTCCAGAGTAAGCAGAAAGCCCATAATGCGTTGGGACAGTTAGACGGTATTCATCCGTGTAGATAATTTTAGGCTCATCAGTTTATGCTGTGACTCATGCTTACTTACGTCACGGTTAGCCTGGGGAAGGGCTTCTGTGATTGCTGTCAGCTGCCAGTCCTCCCCTTCCCACTCACTTCTGACTCTTGGCCAATTTTAGTGGCATCCGACAAAGGGTTGAAGTGTTTTAACACCACAGGTTCCTACAACAGGTCTCCACAGGACACGGCCCAAGGGTTGACGGCAGCTCCTGAAGCTATTTGTTTATCTGCCAGCAGCTGTGGGGCAGCACAGGCTGTTTGGCTTGCCCGGCAGCAGCTGTCTGGGCAATCAGTGCTCGTAGCTTTGGGCTCTTGCACACTCACGTGCAGTACATGTAGTCTCTGAAGCAGTTCATGGCAAACTGCAGTAGTTGAGGGCTCGATGGGGGGGGGGGAAGTTGAGAGGAAACAGTATATATGGTGGCTGCAGAATCAGAAAGGAACACCACAATTCAAAGCCCTGTAAAACCAGGTGTCGTGAGTTCTGCTGCTCACCTGTTACCTCCCTCTTCTCTTTGTATTTCTGTACTTTTCAAAAGTTTCTTGGGCACCACTGTTTCCCCTGTCTCCTTCAGTAGCAAGTTCCACAGGTTGGTTATATCATAATATGCACCGTGTCATCTTTGATCTGTTACCTTCCAAAGCACCCTCTTCAGTTACGTGCAAAGATGGAACTAAATGGACAGCAACACCTGCCTTCCATGGCAGTCACTGAACTTTCTGACAAAGTGACTCTGGCTGCAGGATAGAAGTACAAAAGAGACATTCACAATCTTTTAAGGACTCGGGAGATTTCCATACCGGAGAGCTTACTTCTGACTCACTCAGCTCCATGTTGCCACTAAAGAGAAACAGCTGGAATCTCAGTAAAGCAAAGCGCTACTTAATACAGAGCAGGATCAGTGCAGGTGTGTGCCATCTTCCTTGCACTGTAACATTCCTTGCACACGTCCTAGTTAAAGCATGAGCTGGTGTCTTCACACACAGTGGTTTCACAGACCAGGCAACCCCAGTCTCCCATGCAGTCTCTCCAGTGCTACTCATGGACACAAACTGGACTGGACCTTGGTCATAGCTGGAGTAAAACCACATATTAATGGTTCAGCCACTGGGATTACAAATTCTAACTGACTGGGTCTCTGACAAAATCTGCATGTTCTTAAGAAACTTCACTACTTGGATAGCGTGGAAACCCAGGTGAAGAACATTTCATGACGAGGCAGATCACCCAGTGGCTGAAGCACTACAGCCATCTGCCGTCAAAGGACAAGCTTTCAAACAGTTTATTGAACTCTGCCTCTAAAAATTTTCACCATTTGCTCGTGGCGGTAGCTAGACTATGCATAGGAGAGTTGAGCAACAAGTGGCAAGCAAATAGGTCTGAATATGTGACAAATAACTTTTTCCATTTCTCCTTTGAACATCGACTCTGCTTTCAGTGCAGGGTTCTTGCAGCTTGCGCTTGCAGAAATGATCTGCAAGCCCTTTATCACGTACTGGTGGTTCTTGCTGCGGCTTTACACATTGGTTTGCAGGGGGGTGACTGTAAACTTTTGAAAGAGTTTCTCTGACAAAAAGCTAATGGAATGAGGAACTCTCATTGTCTTTGATTTAGGACCAGTCCTCTGAGAAGCAAGTCTGTCAAGAATAGGACTGTGCCTTGCCTTGCTGGGTGGTGAGAGCCTCTAGGGATTATCTGGTTTGCTAAATGTCTCCCAACATACTGGAAGCATCCAGCAGCCTGGGTACATGTGATAGCTTGTGTGTGTGTGTATATATGTTCATGTACACAGATGAATCCTATGCCCAAAACTATTTACAAAGAACAAAAAGAAATGCCTGGAGCATGACAAATGGGAAAGTTGAGAAGGAAAACAGGTATATTAATGCTCTCATGAACTATATCTGGATTCAGACTTCTTTTTGCTGGACAAATTCACAGAGAAGGTAGAGTAAATAGAGTTCAACTTGATTTAATCCCCTTATCTATGCCCTGGGGCAATACAGTACATGGATCCATGATCTCCTCACAACATTTACCCAGTGTGCTTATCTATCTCTGCAGAGGATTCATCAGCAGTTAACTCTGCTGATCAAAGGAACTTCCCATGTACCTTCACACCTGGCAGAAATGGACAGATGTGATTGAAGACAGCTCCATTCACTTTTATGCTTGATCTCTAAAGGCTGTGATGTGCAGCTGTTTCATTTCCCTACTGTCTGTCCAAGCTGCAAACTCCCAAAGGGCTCAGATTTGTCATTTCACAAATGTGAGACCTTTGGGGAATATTAAATTGTTACAGCTTTCTAGCTCTTCTCTGATGCTTGGTTCTGCATCTAATTCTATGCAAATAGGGACAATAAAGTTTTGCTGATGCTGCATAAGTCTTCCTGTGAAATAAGGACCTGAACAAAACAAGCAGGTTACTTCAGGGCAATCCCACCTGGACTGACACAACACTCGTTGAAGACAGGAAAAAAATTACATGAAACTGTCTGAAACTGTAATGTCATTTTCACTCAGATCCTGTTTTCAGCAAGAATTAGTCATAGAGCTGCTCTTTATTCTGCAGAGCCAAAACAGCAGCAGCCGTGCCACCTTCTGCCTTTTACTAACCAGATCACTGGGGACATGTTTCTAACACAGCAATCAAAGGTGATCTATTCAGTATACTTTTCCAGGCTGGACCTTTGCAACACACAAAATCAATTCAGAAACCGCACTGATACACAGTGCTGGTGTTTGCCTTCTAAGGAGGCAGCACATTAAAGTTGTGAAACCTAACCACTTATTTTGGTCCTTTTAGAGCCCATTATCTCAGTCTGTTTTTTCCCATACCTCACCACATTAGCAGCATTTGAGGAGATGGTCCAGAAGACAAAATTATTTGAACTCATGAGACACGGAGCAAGTTATTCTCCTTGAAAGCTTCAAGACAATTGTGTTCTCTTCCATCACAGCTCAAACCTCACTATATTAATAAAAAATGCTTTTTCAGGCCCACCTTTCTTGTAGGAGTTTGAAATAATGATGTCATAAACCACTCTAAATGTACTTTAATCAGAAGCTAATGAACAGCATGAAATAATAGCTTAAAATGAATATGCCTTCTTTCCTCCTTCAAGAAAATGCCTTAGAAATGCATTTCATAATAAAATATAAAAAGGGCTGAGAACTGCAAAAATGAAATGCTGCTTTTATCCTTTTTTTCTTCTTTTATCCTTTTTCTTTTCTTTTAAACCTCCCTGCTATTACAAATGGTTCTTGGAGTAAAATCATTGCATAGGTAGCTGTAGGTCTCTATTACTATAAAAATGCAGGAGTGGGATGCTGGGTTCAAATCCTTTCTAATATTGGCTCAGAATATCCCAGGGCAGTCCCCGTACTGTTCATTGCCCCTGTGTCAGACAACATGTCGCTTGCTGGGAGGCTGAGAAACTCAGAGCATCAGTCTGTAAGGTACACCAAGACTCCTAGATAAAAGTTGTCAGGAAAAAAAAAATTACGAACTATTATTTGCATTGGAGGGAATACAAATAGAACTAAGAGACAGCAAGTAAAAGCTGGCTTTCCTAGAGTTAAATACTGATTTTTACTTGCATCTACGTGTGAGCTGTAGCTAGCCTATGTTATCCCTAAATCAGGCAGCAGAGTTAACTTCACTCATCATGCTTGCTGAGGTACAGGGAACCAGAGGTCATTGCTCTCACGCCAGAGATTTCTAACAGTAACACCGCTCTGGTAAGATTTCCATTCTTCAAAATCCATTTTTTTAAAAGAGCAAATTAATTCTGAAGCTGCACCCAGCAAACCTAAGGAAGCCAAGCACTGTCTGTGTTGAAACTATTGCCTGTTGCTGCTCCAGAAGGGAAGGGAGGGAGCTGCTGTGTGGGAGGAAAGAGCATGGGAAAAATATCCGCTGGATGAAGATCTGGAGCTTCCTATTCCCTCTTTAGAGCAGGCTGCAGCCTCCACCCCTCCAAACGCAGACAGGAATTCTGAGGAGTTCCTTACATCTTTCCCAAACAGGAAAGTGCTTTGAAGATTCTGATGCTCACCCAGTGTTAAACCACTGCCTTTTTTTATGGCACTTCAACAGCTGCCAGGACACCAGAGCTGAATTTCAAAAGTCAACCTACTTCTCAGCTTCTTCTTCCTTTCCAGTTGCCAATAGAAATCCCTGTCTCATCCCCCATGTCTGTCTCAGCTATGGGCTGAATCTTCTAATTCACAGAGGCAATAGGGTGCGTGAGACATTAGCTTTTAAACAAAAGCCTTTTAAGAAGGCTGTTTGCAGAACTTTCCTGTGGGAACTGGTCCACTTTCAGTATGACCTCTCATAACATTGCTGCTTCGGAGGTGATTCAGCAATGCCTCGTTTCAGTACAAGCTTGAGAAGAAACAGCTTTAAGAGCTAGACAGGCTGATAGAGAGGCTCCATGCTGCAAAAGCTCACAGAGGGTCATAAAAGTGACATTATCAATTCCTCTTCAAAGGAGGAAATGTCTCAAGGGAAAAGCAGCGTCAGCATGGTTGCTCTTACCATTAACACAATACGCTGCCACATGAGCAGGTTATAACCTACCTTGCTGCAGTTCAGTTCTGAGTGAGGGTGAAGTATGGAGTTATAGCACAAATATTAACCCGCAGAGGGGTAACATAACCGCTTCCCTTTGCAAAAGCAGCCACTGCTTGGCTGCGCGACCCCAGGCACTTAGCTCTGACAAAGCTACACTGCACCCATGGGATTTAGCTTCCATTTCCCTCCAACAGAAAATCTAGCACTGCAAAGAGCTTCCTACTTCTAATTTGCTGTCGATAGGAAACAAAGACAAATTGCACAGCAGAGCAGCTGTAAGGAAATTTTGCTGCACGGACATTTGAGGCACAGCCTACCAGCCATAAGGACACACATCCAAACGCTCTTATATGTGGGGCTCAGACTCCTTCATGCCATTTACTGGCTACAAACTAAATCTCTTTCATTTGCTTGACACACCACCTGCACCCCATACGTTAACACTGCTGTCAATATTTCCAATTCCCCATATAACTATTTAATAATAATTAAATAAAAACACAGACTGGTTGCAGGTTCGGTACTATTTTTAAAAGCCTCCAGAGCCAGGAAAGCACAGTTTACAAACAGTCAGATGCTTCCAAGTGGCTCTTGCGTGGTCCTAATGCCTGCCACATCTTTGACACACAAATACAACCATGCCCAAACCTCAAAGTAAAATGGTCTTGCTTCAGAGGGTTTTTCTCTCCATTATCCTCTCCCACTGGGGATGCCTCTGCAGCACAAATGATTAAGACAGCCCTGGGCCTTCCATTTACGCACAAAGTACCTGTTTCCTGCTGACAAGGAAGACCCAGGCATTGCAATGTTGTCCCAGGAGCACAGTATTCGGAAGCCTCCAAGTACTGGCTGAAATGAGGCCGTACTTAGACATCTGACAACAGTGCGGCTTAATCCAGTTGAAGCAGGCTCTGCCCCCAAACCCTTATTCCCCTCCTCATCACTCTTCCATCACAGAGACCACAAAAGTGTTTATTTACTGCTCAGTGAACCAGGTCAGGGAAACGATCTGGCTGAAAAATAGTTTAGCCAAAAATAAAATTATTTTTCCAGCTGAAATCTGGCTGCACAGCCAGCAATGCCAACACAAAAGAAGGGACAATACACAGACATAAATGAGCAGCAAAGGATGGGAAAGACTGAAAAAGCTAGCACAGAAGTAACACACATCAAATTGCAGCCTCCTTATAGCCCAGTTAGTTTGCCCTTAAGTCCTAAATCCGCCTGATAATTAGAATAGAGCTAGGATCCTTTTAACTTTTGTTGTTGTTCTTGAGAAAAAGATGCAGACTTTGCACAGAAAGCATCCAGAACAGAGATTTGGAACAGGGCTGTGCACTAGAGGAAACAGCAAGACAATATACAATCAAAATTTAGGAGTAGAAAAACTGGTTAAAATCTGTGCTATTTGGATTCTGACAACTGTAATACTGATCATTGTATCTTGGGTCTTCTGTAGTAAATTTACAAATCTCTCAGAGAGGCAAAGCACCCTCCTTCCAAAGCACAAGTTTATGCTGGATCTTGTCACACTCCATATTTCTTGTTCAGCTGGTCGCTGTGTGGAGCGTGCCAGGAATCACGTAGCATCTACCTGGGGAGCCCCTGCATTAATCCGTCACCTTCGTGGGCTTCTGTGAGCCCGTTGGTTGGTAGGAAGAAAAAGAAGGAGTCTCTCGCCCCTCCCTGCTCTGAATGAAAGACGCTTCCTCTAAATCTTGCTACAGGATTTCAGGCTCAATTCAGCTTCTTTGGGGCTTTTGTCACCAAACAAATGTGATGTCTTTGAAAGAAAGATTAACAGTTTGATGAAAGGATGCAATGGACAGCTTTGTTCTAGCCTGCTTCCCCCTAGAGCTTTCGGTCACTGTCACTTTCTTACCCACGGAGAATATCTGTCTGACTCTCAGAGGAGATTATGGCCACCCTGTAAGATTTTGCCTCTCCTGATAACAAAGCACTGGCCACTTTGAGGAGGTGATAATGATGAACAGGGGCTGGATTAGGGGCAAAGAACCTCACATCGATCTCCGAATTCTGAGAGAACACAAAGCAGTCGATGCTGGGATTCAAAACCCATCGAATGCTTAGAGGACATCCAATTCGCTCTCCTGCAGGAGGGGCAAGGCTACAAGCCCTGTCAGTCCCCCAGTTGTACTTCTTACCTCATCATCAAATTAGCAGGACTAGTTAAAAGGGCTTAGGGTGAGGAACAGATGGCATGGATTATTAACTGTTGATGTTCTCATACTAAACTAGATACTGAAATCTAGCCCGAATTACCTGAAGAGCTTACCAGTTTCTGAGAAGACTGTCACACTGAGCGTATCCACACAGCACAGTGCAGTTGTGTTGATATTCAAGCTGATTCTGAACACTAAAGATGGCTAAGCATCTTCTAATGCCTGGGATATCTTAGCTGTCTCTGCACAGCACAACCTGCACAGCACAACTGCCATACAAATATACCCATAGATGAACTGTCTCATCCTTTTCCCTCTACACACAGCCACGCACCCATTCAGCCTGCAGAATTTCAATCTATATGACATTTGCATACAGTAAAGCAAGACAACGCCCATTACTTCCTCCCTGCAAATGTTCTATGGCCAAAGGGGCAGCAAACAGCAAAGCAAAGCTATAAACAGGGCTGGCACCAATGCCAGCTGCTGCACAGGCAGGAGCTGCCACTCAGAAATAGATCACTCCTAGCAAAAGCTGACCTTGTTGTGACTTCAGTGACACACAGACTGCCCTGGGCTTTCCCCTGCAAGTGATTTTTCATCATTCCCTAGAGAAAGGGCTAGGCCAAGGCTGACCGATGTGGTGATAAAACTACAACTTCTGGTTCTAAGAGGCTTCACCCGCATTTCCCATCAGTTCATCAAGAAGTTCATCTCCTTTTCATGTCCAATGAACCAGGAGCTGAAACGGAGACAGGGTGGGCCATGATTTCTTTTACTGAGAAGGAAAAAACTTCAAATATAATCCCTGGAAAGTTGCTACGGAAGACTCTGCTTCTGTCCTCCTCCTTTCACTGCAGCAGTCAGGAGAGTGAAGGATTCCACCACAGCTCTCGGTTGATGGGCAGCCCTGCTCCAGTATAAACTCATCCAAGGTCTCTGACTAAACAAGACCCCTGAGGTGATACAGACCGAGGACCCAAAAGCAGTGAATGCACTGCTTTATTACCCATAGACACAAAGCCCAAGGAAAGCAGACTCCTTTCCAGAAATCAAAGCAGACCACAGACGGCCAGTCAAAAGCTCTAATACTAGCTGGCTCTGGAGTCCTCACGTGGCAACATAGCAGGAGAGGTTCCAGTCTGATCTTGAACTCCTGAGCTGGCAGCACCCCAGCTTGTAAGAGGGACAACATCTTGTATTGCTCCCAGGCAATGCTCTTGGGTCGCTGCAGGCGTAGCCTTAACAGCCTTTAAAGGCTCCTCAGTCCAAAAGCATGAAGAGTGTCTCTACTTTTGAAGGATGTAGGAGACATGCTTATGTATTTGCGCACATCCATTGCATGCCTGTAATCACTAAGGGTGCGAAGAAAGCTATTGAAAAGCCCCAGGACCATTCCAGAAATTGCCTAAGCTTGGAAGGGACAGAGTAGCTTCTCCATACCTACAGTTCAGAAGGTCAATATACCACACACAGCCTGGAAACTCAGGCCATACCTTCTCCTCAATTTGATGCTGCTCTCGGTGCTTTTCTTTCTCGTTTTGCTTTTCTATAGTCTCCTTTTCTGTGCGCAGCACTGACAACGCCTGGACCACAGTGCGCCCTGCTGGAAAGCAGCAGCTACGGCCAGCCTGGAACTATTTCTAGGGATGGATGACTTCAGTTTTAACAGAGAACTTCAGGTACCAACGCTTTAAGTAATAGCCCACTGAGCTAACTGTTTGGTTCGATTCTTACATCCGAAAGCCGACTGTTCTGATGCACGCTAATCTGTTTTACTCCTTCTGTACTACTGTGTTATGAAGTTTGTCAAAAACACTTCTATAAATGTCAGGTAACTCCATGGGATGCTGTAGCTCAGTTTCACACATTTGCCAGACCTACAGATCACCTCTCCGAACCAGGAATGAGGATAGCTGTGAGCCACACTAGGAGTTTTGTTCTATGTTTTGGCTACCTCTTTTTATCCTTGCTAATATGAAGCACTGCCCTCTCATTCATTATGGGTCTTTTAGTTTGAATTTCAGCAAGACAGCTTGAAAAGCCTTGTCCCCGTGTGGCTCTTGGCAGGCTAAGAAGTAAAGTGCTTTTGCTCTCAGTTTTCACAGAGCTGGGGAGGTGCTGCTTGTTGTTAAGCAATGAAAGGGGAGGGCTCAGGTCACATCAGTGAAATGTTAGCGGAGAAGGGAGGCTGGGTGAAAGTAGGTGGCCAGCACAGCATAGCACTGCTGGATTTTGCAAGGCCACTGGGGAGGTAGCCATTTGTCTTAGAGCCCTGATAACGGGCAGGCTTGCTCTCTGCTCGCTAGCTGGGGGTTGTAAATACCTCTGCAGACACAGACTCTTCAAATGGCTGGAGACTAGGCTGATAGAGGATTAATCGCCTGGAGGGTGGGTCGAAAGGGAGTTAATTAGCTGTGTTAATGCATGGAGATAAAGCAGGTTCATGCCTCCTGGCCGCCTTACTTCCAGCACCTGGACTTTTGGGGCAACCAAGATGGAGCTACCAAAATGGGCCTTGAGAGTGGCCAAAGGAAATTATCTCCCACTTAGAAACGCAGCCTCTCTATCTTCAAGGGCCCATTAAGCACCAGCTGTTGCTAAACCGGTAAAAAGCGTGCCAATGAAGCTCAGAGAACAGGAGGTTATGAGTGGTCTAACCCAGGCTACTGTTCAGCAAGTCTGCAGAAAGGCTAGTGCCCAAAGTATTCAGCCAAGGAAACAGCCACAAATCCCATTGTCTGCAGTGCTGTGTAAGGAATGCCTCAAAATCACTGCACTTTCAGGTGAAGAAACGGAGCTACAGACTGAGTGGCTGTCACTTCTTCCGCAGTCAAAATGGTAAACGATCTTCTCTCTAGGCACTTCTCTGGCTGAATCATGAAACAGCAACTAGACAAGACTCACTATGATCCACCCTGCCACTGTATACCCGTTTAGAATGACGCTACGAAATCCCAGCATTACAGAGCCAGAGCAATCACATCTGAGAGGTCTCAGCTCCCCGGTCTACCCTACACAATGCATGGCAATAAGTCAGGAATCTCCTCAGTCCTCTTTTGAGCCCTCATGCGTCATAGTTCAGAGCGTAAAGCCAGCTGTACGGAGAGTCCTGTGCTTAGAGTCGCTGTCTCAGGAGCACATTGCCACCTTTGCGTTAATGTCACTGACACTGAAGAAGCCCAAACTAAAAATCACCCTCCATGGCTGTCATCAAGTTTACAGCCAGGCATATCAGGAAATCACCTGTTCTGTACTCCTACATTAACCTTAACTCAGTTACTCATGTCTGGGACTAGCAACTTAGATTTGCCTTTGGCTAAAACACAATTCCCAGGAAGACATCCAGAATGATGCTAAGATACCAAGAGACACAAATTCCTCCATTATCCTTGTTAGCCGGTAGTAATTTTACTGTTAAAATTTGTACCTAGTTTCTCATTTTCATTTTTCTGGCTATAATATTCAGCTGCTGATTCCTGATACGCCTGTCTCTGCTATACTAAATAGATCTTCGATAATCAATACTTAAACTCCATGGAGTATTTACACAGTGTAATACAGTCATTCTCATGTTCTTTCCTGCAAGATAAAGAGATTGAACTGTTTATGTCTCTCACCAGCCCTTGAATCCTTTTGTGGCTCTTTTCTGTAACTCTCCAGTTTTGCAATGTGCAGTAATCCAGTCCTGATTCCACTAACAGCATGCGCAGAAAAAAAATCACCTCCCTGTTCCTATTTGCTACCCCCTTGTTTATAAATCTACAGATCAAATTAGCCTTTTAAGTTTCAGGATCAGACTGGGAGCTGATGTTCAGTGGGTTGTGCCTGGATTTCCTTTCAGAGCCACAGCTTCCAGAATACAGCTCACAGTCTGGCTTCCAGTCCCTGCTCTTAGGTCTGTGACTTTGCAAGTAGCTACATCAAAATGTACTTTCTTTAAGCAAGCCCAGTTTACCAGATCTCTGTAGCTGTCCTGCCCTTGTCATTATTTGCCTCTCCACCAATTCTTTACTCCTAGATCATTTATAAATAAGTTGAAGAATACCAGTACTGGCACTAGTCCCAGCTGAATCCCCTTCTGACCCTCTCCAGAAATATGCCCATTCAGTGATTTCTAAATCACAACTACCAATTAAGATAAGTTTAGGGGAATATTTCTGCAATGCTGGGATTTATTAAAGGTTAACATCGTAAGTATGCCACAAGTCTCCTGAGATAATGATTTCAGCAGTAACTTATCTGGCTCAGCCATTTTCATTTTTTGACACACAGTAAAGGTTGTCTAACTACCCTCCCATAGCAAACAGTCTGAAAACTGTCTGAAAGAGTATTTTATTGTCTTCATTTCATGTAAGTCCATATTCTTCCCCAAAACAAACCAGAAAAAAAAATTGAGCATTTCTGCTCTTCCACATTTCTTATCAGCCTTTTTACCTTCACCATTTAGTGACAGTTTCCAGTACCATTACTATGCTTTCTTCTCCTATCAATATAGTTGAAAAAGTCCTCCTTATAGTTGTCAGGGACTACTGCAGGTTATCCTGGCTTCCTTGTCATTTTCTACTCAATATAAATTCCAAATTATATCAATCATTAATTGTTCCCAACTTTCTGTATTTCTTTTATATTGCTTTTTAAATTCTAATTCCTGCCCTTATTCCACCAGTGAACTGTGGTAGGCTTTCAGCCAGAAGCAGCTCTTCATTGACTGGGAGTCATGACTTGTGAATAAAGTCTTCTTTTATAAATCCTATTTCCACTCATATCTTTTCCTATCCACATTTTTCTTTTCCTTTGCCTCCAACATACCTCCCCTCCCGCATCAGTTTTTAACTGCATCAGTTTTTTAACCTGTTGGTGTCCCTTATCTCCATATCAAAGTGATCTGAGTCAGCAATCTGTAACAAAACTCAGAGTCAATTTATTGCTTTTCTGAACTGTACTTTGAAAGCACCAAAGACCTGAATTCTGCATCCCCTGTTTTACCTCCTCCCAAGCTTTCCAGTCCATGCTAGTACCTTAGGCTTTCTCCCATTCCCTTTCATTCGTCCTTGCAGAATGTAGCATAGCCTGATCTGATACTATGGTGACAGTAAAATCATCCTTCCCCCTCCATTTTCACTTTTCCCATCATGTCAATGCTTGACAGGTGACCATTATTTCATACCTATGCAACATTAGGTCATCAAGTGAAAATGCTGTAGGCATGCTAGGAATTTCTGCTATTTTTTTCACCATTCCATTACCTACAAGCACATGTAAAACTGCCACAACTCTAGATCCCGAGATGCTACCACCCAGGGTGCCAAACTCCATGCAACAGAAAGGACCACACTGGCAATCTGCCAGCAGCTGAAAGGCTATATCTAATTGTGCATAAAGTTGAGCAGATTGTCTGCTTAGACTAGAGCAAACAAGCTTATCTTTAATGCAGACATATGGCCAGCAAAACCTACAGATCCCAGCATGCAACATGATGGCCAGCTGGCCACTTGGATCAGAAAGAAGCATTACATGATCTGATACTGTGGTGACAGAAGATCAGTATCACAACCCCTCCATGTTCAAAAATCATGAGTCGGGCCACTCAAATTCATGAGTTTGGCTCAGAGAGCTGGCGACTTTAGAGGGGATAAGCCAATTGAATTTGCTTTTGAGACAGGGTTTGCATTCTCCCACTTTTCTCTACAATCATTTACAAAAATGTATTTTTAAAGTAAAATCTAAGTTACACAGTCACTTGTCTCTGGGAGCTGAGACACCAAGAAAAACCAGACAGACTCACAGTATGATTAGGGGAGGAGCAGCAACATAGTCTGAACTCTTGAAGTGCACAGATAACCCAATAGACAGACACGCGGACAGAATCTGGAACCTGCAATCACCACAGATATCACTGATAAAGATGAGGGTGGCAGACAGTTTTGTTACAAAACTCCAGGTTCCCCAATCTTGCACTAAACTCTCTGCTTTTACCGTTGTTTCCTTTATTCAATCTGGTTTAACTTCCTTTCTTCCCACCTCTCAGCTGTCATATAAAATGTTCTCTCTGCCTCCAATTTTCCATTCTGTAAGACACCTCTGCTCTCCTATTATGACACCCCATACATTTGATGACAGTTACACCCTTGACAGCCACCACAGATGTTCAGTTTCCAATTAATCAAGAAAACTATTCCAAAAGAGTTGTTACTTTTAGACAGGTTAAAATCAGCCCTTAATCTCTCAGTCCTGTTCTTTAGGTCTTTTAAGGGAGAATCCTAATGCACGCTGGGAGCATCACTCACATGTTACTCAACCCGGTCAACTTTTTGTGTATTTATTGAGGGCAGAGATGATTTTGGCTTCGGTCACAATTCTAGAGTCAATAGATTTGGGAATTCCTACTTCTGCTCTGACAATAACTGTTCAAGAGTGGATCTAGCCAAGAAAGACAAGAAAAGCTTCGGGTCAAAATGAGGGGATTTGCCAGAGCTATGAACAACATGTCAGGAAATAGAAAAAGCACTGTCTGCGCTGGGTCAGGACCAACATGAACTGGCAGAATTGAAAGAGGGTAATTCAAGACCCAGAGTTTGAGTACCTTGCAACCTGGAGTGAGGGACTTTGGCAGAGCCGTGCAGATAAAGTCAGCAGAAAGCCTCTGTCTACCTCCTGTTCTTTTTTTTCCCCCTACATTTTCACAAGCAACCAGTACTTCAGGCAACCTGAATGCTTGTTAAAGGGGGGTGGATTGATCTTTCTTTAATGTCAGAGCTCCTATCTGCATGTGATAGAGTGCAATTAGAGAGGCTACATGCCTTGCTGATCCTGTAACCAGTTCCTGTCTTACTTCCTTCGCCTGACAAGCTCATTCCATCAATCCTCAGGTTCAGTCCAAAAAGGAGCAGAACAGAGCAGCCAGAGCTGCACAGGCACCATGATGAATCTTCTTTTCTTCCATTAAGAAGCGCTCAGCTGCACTTGAGCTCAGGTAGTCTTTGAGAATTAACTTTTTTGAGGAGACAGAGATCTGCACTAACAGCAACAACCTCCCAGGAACGGGGCAAAGGTTCACACTTACTCAGACCGCAGGTTGCGACAGGAAGACAAACACGACAGTGGCACAGCTGAGCCTCACTTTCTATCTGCCACTGTGTAAAATTTGACCACAAGTCAAATTTGATTTAAAGACTTCAATAAAACCGCCATCTTCATGTCTAACACACAGCATGACCTGCCAGTTGCCTGGTCCCTTGAACTAGATGTGAAACACTGCAGAATTGTATCTGTAATCTTTCAAAGGTGCCATTCTTCACCACAGCTGAGGGGGGCTAAAACCAGCTCTGTGATGCAAATTAGTCTCCAGGCTCTTAGCCCTTGGTGCCTGTTTTCTAGTGGAAACATAGAAAGCACCCCAGATTTATCGCCTGTTGCAGTGGCTCTATGGTTTCAGGCCTCACAAAATTAAAAAGTCTCCCTACCACAAACCCTAGGAAAAAAAGGGTGGGCAGGGAATGCAAACAGTAGCAATGCCTGAACTACCATACAAAACTGCAGCTAAAATTTTCTTAGGAGGTATCTAGGACCTAATCTCCCTTGCAATACTCCTTTTTGAGTCAAAAGGGCCAGCTCAATGGGCCAGCATACATAAAAATGAGCAGTCCCTCCAGACTACACCTTTGTAAAACGACTGCAGCAAGGACACTCCCAGTAAGTTGAACAACGGTTTACATTTTAGCACTGTTTATGCTCTGAACAGTCAGAAATGTTCAGAATTCAGGCAGGAGCTCACCAGGTTCCTTCTCAGTCAAAGGAAAGATTGGACAAGATATATATATATATATCTTGTCTAATCACACACACATGAAGTCTGAAAGTCAGAGCACTGGTAATTCACTGTCCTTCCAGCCAAATCCATCAGGCACAGGTCACCTACTATCCTATCCTGCTACTCCAGGATAGGAATAAAATAGCAAACTTAAGTTCTGACTATGACCCAAGAATCTTTCTTTCTGTTCTTTCTAGACAGCAGGCCATGAAAACACTTGGCCCAATCCAAAAAAATGCAACAAATCAGCAAAAGGTAGTTAGAAGCAAATAAAAATCATGCCCATCTCTTTAGAGAAATAGCCTGCCAGGGGAAGAAGCTTTAAATATACTTAACAGTTGTCCAGCAGAACAATAGAGATGTGAACTGAAAATACATTCCAGTAGGCACATCTTCCTTTCTGCTTCCAGTGTAATCCCACTAGAATACAGATTATTCCACACTGCAGCATCTAACACAGTTTATCAAAGGAACATTTGAATTCAGCCTCTCAGAGATACCAGCTTAGTGTTAATGAGAGCCCATTTAGATAAAGAGCAGCAATACCGGGTGAGACAAGAGGTCTCTTCAATACTTCAAACCACATAAATTCCCTCTGTCACTGGCGGAGTTATCTCTCCCCACAGGGACACCAGCTGTCACAGGCTTTACCCAAGCCAAGAGACAATATGCCACTCAGGCAGAGGGGTTATTAACTGCTGATGTGGTCAGATCTGTTGTGAGGATGTAACAGCTCTGGTACACTTACATCTACCACTGTAAGCATTTAGATTTGCTTAAGAAGGGAACTAAGTACAATAGTTAGTAAAGGATACAATTCCTTTACAGATTTGCAGGAGCTCCTCACAAGCATACCAAACTCCATAGTGACCTGCATCCTGTCACCTCAGCATTTCCCAGACTACTCAAGGCTGCCTTCCCCTTCATTGCATCTGTCGATTCTTCTACCTTTACCTTGTGGGATATCACGCTCCAGAGAGTCTAGAAAGTCAGTGGATGGGTCGAGGTCAGCCTTTTCCAGCAGGGTTTTATTCTTCAGCTTAACAGGCTCAGTGAAATGGAAATAGGAACTTAACTTTTTTGCCTCCATCAAAGAAAGACCTGCAAACAGCCACTGATGACCATTAACAGAGTGAGCTAGGCTAACGTTCGTCACACCATAGAGTATCGTATCGTTTCTCTAATGCCCACAACATAGGAAAGAATCACAATCTTTCTTCAGTGGACTCCACAGAAGACCAAAGACTTGCCGGAAATGGGTGACATCAGTCATCGATGATGTGCATTGCACGCCATGCTAACTGCGGTCCTAGATGAGCAATGGGCACTGAGTTGAGACCAACCCTCTGTGCCCGTTTGGTTACACCCTATATCTAGAGAACTCACTGCAGCTATAAGTGCTAACCGCTGACATAAACTATGCACGGCAATGGCGGGTCCCACCTTCCCGGTGGCGCCGGCGGGCGCAGGCGGCCGGTGTGCCGGGGCTGAGGGCCCGGGCGGGCCGGGAGCCGCGCGGGGCCGGTGTACCTCAGTGCCTGGCGCGAGGCGGCGGCCGTTCCCGCGCGGTGCGGGGCTGAGGGGAGCGGGGTGGCCGCGGCCCGGAGGCCGTGCGCAGGCCTGGGGCACCGCGGGCTTCGGGGAACGGCGGAGAAAGCAGGGCCCTGGAGAGCCTGGGCAGGCAGGGCAGGCTGTGCCGGGCCTGTGGGGAGCCAGCCCCGGCCCTGAGGGGCAGCAGCCCGCTCGGAATGCGGTTAGGGGTGGCTGCCCTGCCTAGGTCAATGGCCTCCATTTCAAGAGGCCCAAATCCAAATGTACGTCCAAAAGCAGGAGGGCATACAATTACACCACAAAGGATACCACAAAGGGCTCCACCTTCCTCATTTGTTACATGAACGGCAGCAAAAAAAAAAAAAAAATTAAAAAAATCCAAACCTCTGAATCTCATTACTTGCAGTGTCTTTTTTACAGTTCTTACCTAGCTCGTGTACATCTATAATCAATTGGCTCGTTTATAAACGACAGCACTCTTTGTGCTTTCACTCTTTGTGCAAGTCACTCTTTGGGAGCTCATTTTGCTGAATCCCATACAGACAGCCATGAAACAGTCCCTGCCCTTGCAATCTGACTTAGTACAAAATGCAATAAATAATGAGATTGTGTGGCTGTTTAAACAAACAGAATTTGTTTGACATCTTCAGGAAGTTGAAGCTTTTATATGTGTGCATTATATAAATAAATATATGTGTATGCACTTACATTTAAATCCATTGTCACATCATAAATTCTTGGGTTTCTTTTTCATATGTTTCCTGTTCATTTCTAAGGAAAACAGTGATCCTGGAACTGCTGCCCGTAACAATCGTCACCTGCTGATCTGTCACGTGAAATCTTTAAGGAGCTGTGCAGCACACAATCTGACCCATTAGTTTTATGTACGCCACACAAAAAGCGACTCAGATTCCTGAAGATTAACCACCTCTCCTAGACACGAATCAGGCAGAACATGTAGGAGTGACTGCAAACTTTCTGTCCATGCTGTCACCTACCACTGTGCCATAGTCTGATTTTCTCTATGGGAATAGGCATTTTCAGGCTTTGTGAGCTCATTTAATCACTGATGTCTCTAGAATCACATGTTAATATGCTATGGCTCTCTGGCTAGTAAACAGAACTGCAAACCAGTCAGAGTCAACCTGAGATCTGAAGTGAATTTCTGCCACTGTCAACCACAGCTGGATTCAAACCAGATGCTAACAGCTGAGAGGCTCTTTAGCCTGTTATGGATCTTCTAAGCCACCCAGTGTCTAGTTTTTGCCAGTCCTGATTGAAGATTATCAACAAGGAAATCTATAGCTTAAGGAAATTCTTCCTGGTTCAGTGAAGTCTGGTGGGTAACTGTACTCTGCTTTGCTTTGTCTTGACCCCAATTACTGAACACTGATAAGGATCGGGAAGTAAGTGGTTGCATTATTTAACAAATGAAAGGTCAAAAGCGCTGCTATTCACTAAGGTCAGAGGTTACCATCACTGCTATTAAACAGTTTGAAAGCAGTTTCTCCCACCCGTTGCCATCCCAGGCTGGAGCAGCACTCGGGCAGCCAGGAGGGGAGAGAGGCACCAGGCATCATTCAGCCGGCTGCTGGCTAGGCGGCTTTGCGTGGACACCTGCTTCAGGGAGGGAAGGTGCCATGCTCCAGCAATGCCCAGCAGCTCCAGTCAGAGGACTGAGCTCTCCTGCCTTTGCACAGAACGTGTGTGTACCTGTGTGCCAAACAGCTTTAGCTCCTCCCAGCTCCACTCATTTAGAGCTGGCATCATTTTGGGTGAGAAATCAAACTCGGGTTCCCTTCCGCTCATCTTGAGCAAGGTACTGAATGAAGCTCACAGAACTGTTTACAGCATCAGAGTTAAAAATCCTGAAGTACCTGTAAGTTAATGCTGAGTGCACAGTGACTCCTGTATGCTTGCACAGCTTTATAAAACATTTGAAAAAACTTTCAGTGATTTAGGAGGAAGCTAGCTCACCTTCCTTTGCATTCTGTAGTATACTGATCTCAAGAGAAAGAAAAATAGTTATTAATCCATGTCAGCATTTCTGCTGGTACAGATTAAGAAGGCTACCCTCAAAATACTCTTGCAGGACAAACTGTTTCACTGTCCTGGGCACCCATTAGACTGACACTGCTCACGAGTTATACTGGTATCCATCATCCAGGTCACTTCAGTGTGGTGGGGACAGGCTGCAGTTGGTTCTGATGCACCAAGAAATAGATTGGGGTTATTCCTCCCAGGTGTGTTGAATATAAGGTCTGGTTTTCCTTCCAGTTATCTCAAAAGTTCGGACTGTCTGGCTTCAGAAACAGTGTGGTTTTGAATCATTTTCCTGCGTGTAAGTCATTACTGTGTAAGGATAGTAAAAGATAGGAAACAAGAAAGAAAAGTACAGTTTTTCTCAATAAGGAAGGCATGATAGGTGGCTGCTTGACAGAAGGGGAGGAGGTTGTGGGTGACGAACAGTTGGACAAACTTCAAGAGCTGCAAAATGAAGCCTTGAGCTGTGCTGAGCATGAAGTAAGGAACTGCAGCCAAGTAACAGTTTAACAGGAATGGAAGGGACCAGGGGTGTCCCTACCTGGTATAATATAGACGCTTTCCTCTGGTTTGGAGATCGTACTGAATACAGCAAAACTCTGGGAATACTTTGACTGCAAGCTGTCCAAAGAATGTGGGTCTTTTGGCTTGTCTGGGACCAGTGCCAGTGTCTCCATTACTGAGACCGGAGCTAGCTGTGTGCAGTCACTGGGAGACTCGGAAAGGAAGGGGTGAAGGTACAACGTGTGCTGTGGGCTGGGTTCCTCCACATCTGGAATCGAATCCCTGCAGTAGCATTCTCAGTAAGAAGGCAGCAAGGAATCAGGCTAGTAGGTCAGGATGGGAACAGCTGTGCTGAGATAAAAGAGGAATCTGTGGGATGACTGTGACAAGTCTTCCCTGGAGATTCTCTTTGGCGTAATCCGGGGCAGACATTATGTGTTATACTGCCCTACTCAGGAAGAAGGCACAAGAGCCAAAGAGCTTTGTCATTTTGTGACATGAAGTTTTCTATGTCTTTAAGGTTCATTTCGTATTTTTCATCCCTCCCCTAATAGCCTCTGTCTTCCTGACTGCTCTTGGCACAGGGGACAGGTAGAGTTTACTGGGGTAAGAAGTACTAATGTGCTGATTATATCATCTTGCCCAGGCATCACATGAGCAGCTGTGATTCTTCCAGCTGGCAGCTGAACACACGCGTCTGTCTTTGTGTTTTTCAGGTACCCAGAGGGGTGAGATGCAGCCCTCTGACCTTGCAGCCACCATACTGCCAGTCAAACTGCCAGCAGTCTGAGTAGGAGGATGCTGTTGAGGAACCCTGGGAAAGACAAAACAGGACGGTGAGAAACTGCTACGTAAGTGTAGTCCTGGCTGTGATTAGGCTTCAGGAGGATTTAATGCATTGGTATAGGTATTAGCCGCATTTCAGGCTGCCCATCATCCTAGTGTCTTGGCACTAGCAGTTAATATATACACAAATATATACTCCAATATAATAAAGGGGGTTTTAGACAGCCTAAGCAAGGACAGGCACTGCATGAAATACTGCCAAATTGTTTTAGTGATTCCCTGGAAGCAGCTTGCTGACAATGATCCCTGGTCTTTGCAAGTTCAGTTTTTATGACTGACACTCATCTTGTCTCTACAAGCTGCAGTTGCTACGGCAAAGTGGTGGAAGAGCATGTCTTATAGTGGCAGGGACCTGAACGATTTAGGTTTTTCAGAGCCATGACCAAGATTACATATGACAGAGAGGAATGAATCGGCAGCCATCAGTAAGCACAGTCTTGGTATAACAAGGTTGAGTCAACTTGTCCTTGGAAGAAAGCCCAACAAGTTTGCAGCTTGCAGATGGCTCCAGGCAGAACCTCTGTAAACCATTTAAGCACAGGGGCAACAAAGACCTGGGTGATGCGTGAGAAAAGCATGCAGCAAGCTGATGATGGGATAAGTGTTTCTGGCCTACTGCCTGAGAGCCCAGAGCAGAAGTAAGGAAGCGAATCCAGGGGAGCTCTGGGATCAGAGTAATCAACAAGGCAGATCTCATTAATTAAAGATGACGTTTTCAGAAAACATGCTCCTTCTAGTTAGCTTTGCTTTTATCTAGGCAGAGGTTATTCCCGTTGGAGATATCTGCATCCCTCCCTTTGCCAGATAGTCAGAGACCACTGGCCTTTTTTCATGTCACTTTCTATAGCGATTGCCATTTCCAACACCTTTTTTTTTTTTTTCCTCCTCAGGAAAATAGTTCCCAGTCTGAAATTTCTGCTCAGTCTCAGGCACCTGCTTAGAACTATTAATCTTTAAAAATGTGCAGGAGCCAGACACCAGCTGAGGTGGGGTGGGTGGCTTCAGATGTCTGTCTGCACCCTCCAAGCATCAAACACGCAGAGACCTCTCTGCTGTGTTTGCATCCCTGTCTCTGAGGCACTGACTTTTGTCAGCGGAGCTCAGGCATCTCCTCAGCAAGCCTTTTGCCTTTGTGTGGATTCACTCCTCCAATCTGCTGCTGAATTGCTTTGTTTGAGCAACCCAGCTGCATCATGCTGATACTTTCATGTGGTTTCTTTTCCCAGTAATGGAGTGGAACCAGGTAAATTATATCTGAAAAGGGGAGGAAAAGAGGGCTCCCTGCACAGCATCTGCTGCAGAGTCTGTCCCTCCACATGCACTGTATGGCCCTCACCCTGCCAGCCTTGGAGTTGCTTAGCGCTAATAAAGGAGGGGTTTCCTCCTTTTTACCGCAAGACTGAAAAATATGTTCTGTCTAGTTCTGGAGAAAATGTTACTCCTCTGAAATTTCCAGCCTTTCTTTGCTGCCTGTACTCAGTTCTGGGCAGAGATTGAGGACATCTGAGATGACCCAGGAGAGAGAACAGCAGAGACCTCTGCCTAAACTGTTTGAATAGCTAATACCCTTTCCAAATACTGGCACCTGGGAATCCTTTAATGACTCGGATGGTGCTTTGGGTAGACTGAATATCTCCTTTCAGAAACAAAGACTTACTATTATCATGTATTTGTCTGACTTAAATCTTACAAGCAGTTAGAAAGTAACCCTTTCTTGTATTATATTCCTGGCCCTGTGCTAGGTATCACGAGGCCAAAGTGTCCTCTCATTTACTCTGATTTAACGACAAGTGTAAGTCTATATTAGGGCAGATACTTCAGATTTACATCAAATTTTCAAAGAGCAGAATTTGTCCCTATTCCTTTAGTAAAATCTTAAACACACACTGATCATTCAGAAGGGAATTATATGTGAAAAATTCCAAATACTAAATGGATGCGTGCCTCCAACATAGCTAATGAAAAGCTAAGTAATTATTTGTAACTGAGAGGAGAAGGGTTGTCACTGAAAGAAGTAATAGACCACCCTGTCAAATTTATTTTATCCTCTGTGTTGGGCAATTGTTTTAATCAGCTGAACCTTATTGACATTTCTTATTGACAGAGCTCCGGTAGGAGAAATTTTTCTTTCTTGTCTGCTTAGAGACTCCTACTTGATCTAAAGAGAGAATGCAGTCTGTGGTTTCATGGGCATGCATGAAGACTTCTCTTAATAAGTTACGATCTTTTGACATTTATTTCCTACCTCTCTCCTTCTTGCCTTGATTTGTTTATAATTGTCTGCATCGCTCCCAAAACCAGATTAACTCTATAAAATCATAATTTGTAGGCTTGAGCCACACAGCTCCTTGCAGACTCCAGCCTTTCTTGGTTTGATCTCTTTTCAAGTTTTCTGGTCTTTAAGTAAGTGAAAGTATTCAGAGCAAAAAAAGCGAGCAAGTAAATGCTGCAACTTTAGAAATTTTCCTTTACATAAGCCTGGTTTACACCTGTAAACTGCAAGGGTGGAGGGTCACTCCGGGTTTGTTCAGCACCTAGGAGAATTAATCCTCCCCCCAGTCTCACTTGTGGCCTTTAGTCTGTATGAGAATACAAGTGGTGTCACACACCATAATGACTACCAGTTTGCTTTCCTGCTGTTAGATGTGCCTTTAGTTCTGCTGGCCTCTACCTCTGAATTTCCTGCAACACAGTAACCTTGAGCTTGGCCAGCAAGGGCTGGAGGTCATTGTAGGTCTGAACTAGGGAAGTTTCCTCAACAACAATAGGAGAAATCACATGCCCAAGCCCCCACCGTGAGTTTGTCAATGCAGCAGCACAGCACTGTGCCAATGGAAAATGGGGTGGGTCTCACACAGTCAGCTGTTCGGGCTTTATAGCCAGCCACAGGGCAATTCCATGCTCACAGCAACCTTTGAGGCACAGAGGCACACCGGGACTGTGAGTCGTGGGACCGTTTTCCAGCTCAGAGGCCCAGATGCGCACTGCAGTCACATCCTGGTTGCTTGACAGGATGCAGCCTGGATGTGTAATGGTCTGCCTTCTCTTCCCTGCCATGCTTCCAGCTTTCCATTCAAAAGAAAACTGGGACTGAGGGCAGGGGAGTGGGTGTTGTGGTGGACTACTGGTTTAGACAGCCATAGTGTGTCTTACGGTTCACCTCAGACTAATAACAACACATTGCAAAGCTTGGCCTGGCACAGTAGAATCGCTGTGGGATGGGCTGTTGCCAACTTCTGAGCACCTGGGACATGCAGACTTGGGCTACGGTGGTGCTTGTGAACCAAATTTCCTTTCCCAGAGAACCACCACGAGGCAACTTCAAGCACCATTTGTTTTACAGCTACTTTTACACTACCAGCAGGGATGAGTTAAGGTGTAATTATTTTGGGAGAGAGAGAGAGCTGTTTGGGCCAGTACTGACTGATCTGGATGCCTAGTTCTAGGACTTAAGTGGGTCTCTCTGTACAAATGCCTAATCAGTTTCAAAATACGAAACAACTTAATGTTTCCTTCTCATTTGGCCATAGCTTTATTTTTGCCCCTGTTAACCCAGAATCACATCTTGGCAGCTTGAGTTCATTTATCTTTGAACTGATGGGCCACAGCTGTATGAACTTGGCTGAGGGTAGGTGAAAGCTGCAGCCTATTTCAAAACATTATCTACTTGATGTAAGCAGAAATAGGAGCTCAAGTGGGCTGTTAGATGTGTGTATTGCTGAATGGTTAGAAGAATTGTGCTGTGAAAATATCTGAAATCAGAAACAGTATCTGGGTTAAGATACAGGTTTTGTGACAGCCAGAGGCTACCAGTTGAAAGCTAGGTCTGGCAGAAGTCAGTAGCAAAGCTTTCATTGATTTTGCTGGAACAGGATTTCATCTGTGGAGTGCAAATGAGGAGCCAATGGGACGGCAGTAGCAGAAATGGCAGTAAAAGAGTTGTGGTAAAGTTGGGTATGATGCTGGATGTTTTGTGTGGAGAAACAAAATTATAAATCTACAATATGAACTTGATGAGAAAGTTAAAGTGGTCAAGAGGTGGCTACATGCTTTGTTGAAAAGCTGTGAGATAACATCATGGGAGTTGATGAGAGTATGACCTAGGTTCTGGCCATTGGGAGTACCTCTCTCCCACAGAGAGCTCACAGCTGCTTCACGTTACTGACTAATACGGACTCCTAAGGGGAGAGATGCCTCACAAATTACTTGTTGTGAGAGCACAACAGCATGGTTCAAACTCCCAGAGGACTTCAGGTTACAGTTCTATAACTGTGCTAAAGTCCATTGAACTGATTGCTTAAGCCAGAAGTAACCTTGGCTGATGACTAGCTCCCTTGTATGCTGTAGAAATCCTACCTTGTAAACATCCGTAGACTTCGTACCCACCAAGGCAGCCCCCCTGGTCCCTCAGTAGTAAGAACATCAAGGCACACATTCCTACCCTGTAAGAACTGGTTCGGCAGAAGGCAGCACGCAAGAAATCTTTTTTCTGTTTAAACAGCACATCCTTGGGTGCTATGAACAACTCGTGAATCGTAACATTATCATTTCTCCTCTCCTCCACTGTTCTTAAATGGAGATATTCAATGCTAATAGAACTTGAAAGTAGCAAGGGAAGCTTTTGTTTGCACATTTAATAAGTACTTCTCTTTTTGAAGATCATATTTTATAAGGA
Organism: Falco naumanni; assembly: GCF_017639655.2. NCBI lineage: Eukaryota > Metazoa > Chordata > Aves > Falconiformes > Falconidae > Falco > Falco naumanni. The sequence continues at coordinate 59,384 of NW_024427553.1, forward strand.
TTCTTTCTGTGCATTTTTCTTATGACTCTAGAGAAGGCCTGGGTGGATAAAGAAATCTATCTCCCTTTTAGGTGCTGGGTTCCAGAAACAGATGTGAATTGTGTTCTGTGGCCAATTCATGTTGATTTTTTTATTGTTACAGCAGTTGGGTCAAAAAATAATGGGACTAATGAAGGCAGTTGAGACAGCAAGCCTGTGGAAGTAGGGAGCATGCAAGCAGCAAACGTGAATTTCACTGAACTGAACTGATTTTATACAGCAAAAGCTTGGTAGATAGTACCCTCTTTGTTCCACAAAGAATAATGCACCCCTCTGAGCCTTGCTGTTGCAAGAAGTAAGCAAAATTTGAAGAGATGCCAGCCGTTTAGCCTGGCCTGCTTAATCTTTGTGTGTTTGGAAATCCTGTGGAAGTCAGGGCTCCTCCAGCCCAAGTGGAGACCACAACAAGTATCTGAGCATCTTTTGTGTCCCTGCAGGGAGATCTAGCAGATATGGACACACAAGCCTTTGCCAGCAGAGACAAAGAAGGGCTTTGACCCTCTGTAGAAGCACTAGAACTGTGTCCACTTTAAATGCTGTTTCTGTTGAAAGGCTCTTGGAATTTGGAGCCTTTTGCAGGACCTAAATGCAGGAATCCAGTGAGGCCCTCGCTCTTTTTATTCCCTCTGCCTCTACTGGAGTTCGTCCAGGCTTGTCACAAGCTGGAACTGTCTCTCCTAATTTTGGCAGCAAGAAGGTGGATCTTTTTGGGTAGCCCTCTTGATCTAATGAAACACAAAATGCAGAGGTGCCTAGGGCTAAGAACAGAGTTTTCATGCTCAAGGAAAATACAAAGTTTCTGGTCTTAGGAACAAACCTGCATGGGAAGGATCTGGAAGTAGCCTGTTGCCCAGTGGTGTGGAAATGTGTGTGGTGGACAGGCTGCACTGAGCATCGGGGGATGCGGCAGCTGCTGTGCCTGGCATGCACACACAGGTGCTATAGAGGCTCCTCTGTGCTCCTCACAGTTCCAGGAACTGGAGGAAAAGCAGCCAGGAGGAGCAAAGAGAACACAGACTGAATAATCAGGAAAAGAAGATAAACTGTTCTGAGTGGCAGCTGGTTTTTAGAGAACAGGCTGTGTAAATACCCCAAGGGCCTTGTGCATCATCCCTGGGAATCTAGTCCCCAGAGAGGGTCTCAGCTGGGTCACCGTGCCACTCCACACTGGAGGTATGTTTACTTCTGCACAGCCTTCAGTGTTTCCTGTGAGAACATTCCTGTGCTCATAACCAATATATGCCGACCTTCTAACAAGCAGTGTTTCCTTTCTGTGTCTATACACATCTGTCCGTGCCAGAAAAAGCTTCCAGATAAATTATTTACTGCTCATGCTCTTCTAAGCATGGAAGGCAGAGGTGCAGTCCAATCCAGCTTTTCCCAGCATTGAGTGGGGAGACCAGCCACAAATAACAGGATTCTTCATTTTGTCTTCCATGCATAGGTGACATACAGTGTAGTTTCTCCACCTGTATGTTCTTATACTGGAAGGAGTTTGTAGGAAAAACTTGCCTGAGAAAATTTCCGGCATCGCATGTACTGACAGCCCTACACTGATAGTGTTGCAGTGGTCGGAATGAGTGACTTCTGGAAGAGGAATGCAGCTTGCCAGCACAGTGAAGTTTCGCTGCCTGCTGTTAATGTTGCTTCTGGCTGTAATTGTGCAAACCATTATTCAATGAATATTTAACAAAAGGTATCACTAGTTTGCCTTTCTCATTTACCCTTAGGTCCATTTTGTGTCTGCTATGTCCCTTCTTTTTCTTTTCATCCTTTGCCATGTTTCCCTCCCCTCTCTCTGTCCCTCCCCTGGATCTCCATCGACGTGTCTTGTTACGTTCATTCCCTGTAATTCATTTGTACTGGTAGACTTGCCAGTGCTGGAGGCCCACCGCAGTTTTGGCACTGGCTTTGGCATGATCTCCAGTGATCTTGACAAAAGAGCTGACCCCATCCCGGAGCTGTGGGTTTCCTTATGGGGCTTTGCAGAGGCCCCACAGAGCAGGGATGGCCGAAGGGGAGGAACAGCTGAAACGATTTACTATCCAACCGTTGCTTTGTACAAGCTGAGGTTTGGATCAGATGACCAGTGCTGTTGAAGCAGTGCCTAGGTGCTTTCTGGCCCTGCATGGCGCTTGGGCTGTAGTTGTAGCAGAGACATTTGGTCTTGCACCAACCAAATCCTTGGTCGCTCTTCCACTGTCCCTAGGCTGCAGTTCCGCCATCCTCTTTCACACTTCTGGTACCTGTCATCACCCAACACCTGGTTCAGCAAAGGAGCTGTCTGACAGAAAACTTCCAGTGACTGATTTACTCTAGGAAATTAATACATAAGAAACCCTTCCTAGCACGGTCTACACCAACGGCCTGTCAAGCATACTGCAGTGCGTTAGGCATGCTGTGCTTACTCCCTGACACAGACAATGTCCCTGCTCTAAGAAACTGTCAGTCTGATTTAGAAATGAAAAATGGCAATAGAGAGTAAGGAAGAAGAGAGATGTCCTTCATGGCAGGGATCTGCCCTGTCTCCAAAGCACACACATTACTTAGTGTTTATTTCATGCAGGGGAAAGGAAATGGAGATTAACTGTTGTCTTCACTCTGCAAGTGAGAGGCAGGTAGTAGAAACAAACCAGAGAGTGGAAAACAAATGTAAAGAAACAGCTTGGACATTCAGAAAAGGAAGCGAAAGGGACTAGGGACTAACGGCATGGTGACTCCTGGGATCTACTGCTGAAATTACTGTCCCACTCCTTAGTTCTCTATCTAAGACCCACACAGTGTCAGTTAAGGACCTGAGTCATCCTCTTGTTTATTGGCTGTTGATGGTGCCCACAGGCTCTAAATGAGAACAGATAATTACTTGCATTTACTGCAGTACCGGGGAACTTCTGCAGCGGATCAGAATCTAACTGTTCTAGGAATAATACAAACAGAAAACACTGAAGCACAGAAAAAGCAAAGTCCCTTTCAGTCTAAGTAGATGAAAGAAAGAGCTGGAAAGCATTATCACCTCCTTTTCATGGATAGGAACTAGAGCATTAAGAGATCAAATAACCTGCCCAAAGTCATAGGAAGGGTGAGCCAGGAAGTGAACCCAATCCGTCATGAGCCCTCGCTTGCAATCCCATCTCTTTGCATAAGAACTCTACTCCACCTGTGTAGGGAATGTGGTCACTTAGCTAACAGGCAATAGTCTGAAAGGGGCATAGATCTCCCATTTTAGGATGCAAGTTAGTTTTAATAAGGTATAAGAACTAAACTTTGGGATTTCTGTAAGAACTGATGCTGCTAATGACTGGCTACTCAATTCCATGGACCCATAAGAAGGACTCAATCAGATTATCTCTATGTTTATACTCACTTGCATCTGTGACTTGCCTAAATCTAACAACTTACAGGAGGTGCAATAACCACCTAAATGCTAAGGACATTGTTTTGGAACAGGAAAACCAGAGAACTAAAGACTTGGAACAAAAATCTGGTTTGTGCTATCCTATCTATTTTCAATGGAGATTGTCCTGAATATCCTCTTGAAGAAATCCCATCTGGAAGCTGCTGGGGAATGAAAAAGACAGCTTGTTTTTCCACGGGCTGAAGTGGTTGCAGCCACTTCTTGTGTTGCAGGTGGGCAGCGGGCACGCAGCTGGTGGCTCCTGTGAGCCCATCAATTTGCCACTGTCATCACAGCTGCTGGAGATCCATTCCTGTATCCTGCCCTCTGTAAACAGCAGCTCATAACCACAGAGCACCAAGTGTCTCTGGTCCAGCATCAGCTCAGGGAGCCAGAGAGCTGCTTGCTGAAAGCTGCCTTCTGTTTGCTTGCAGACGTGTCAATATTTACTGAGTGAGGCTCCACTTTTGCCCAGCTGGAGCATGACAGCTTTGCCACTCTTGCACTCAGTGGCCCTATCTCCCAGCATTAACATCAGGAGGTGATGAGTGACCAGGCTGGCCTGATAAATGAGAAGAGATCTGCAAACAGAGAAGAGCAAACACTTCCTGGGGGGCTCAGGACACCTGCTGAGAAAGATGTTCTTTTTTGCAAGGATCAGGTAGCATATGCTGTTGTATCAGGGAGAGACACAGAAAGGTGCTGTTGGTGGTGTTGGGTGCTGGGGAAGTCCCATCTGTGAGCAGGGGTACGCAGTGAGCTATTCAGGTGGCCCTGCAGGGAAGGCACGGTGCACTCTCAGAGCTGTAGCCGTGTCGCTGGGCTTTCAGCATAGCCCTGTGAGCGCAGAAGCCTGGAGCGTGCAGCAAGGAGAGGGGACAGACAGTCCAAGAGGTGCACCGGCAAGGTTGACCCCCTCTCCTGTTTCTGACTATATAGGAGATGGGGAAGGCAGGACACAGGACACACTTGCAGGAAAAGCTGCAAGGCAATTTAAGGAAAAAAAAAAAATAATGCTGGAAGGCAATGAGCTCCACTGCACGGTTACAGCTGCAGTTCCTCAGTTACCAAACATGTATGAGTGAGCCATTACATGCAAATAAAAATCAAGAGGCCAGTTTCACCCATTAAGTCTTCAAGCTTAATTCTCTGGGATTTCACAGCTATTTGCAGATACTGTAGTGGTGGGCACATTACAATTAATTGTTTGAATTTGGCTGGAGCTTGCTGGCATGTTCTGCTCTGCATTAGGCGGACAATAGCTCCCAGTGGTGGGTACTGGCAGAAGTAAGGGATCACTAAACAGTGAAAAGGGCTTAGAAATATTGAGGGAGAATATTTAAAAAAAGAATAAACTGTTCAATTTGGGCTGTTTCTTCTTGGCTAGTGGTTTTTTTCATCCCTCTAGGGAAAAAAATTTAAATGACTGAAGACTGGGCCTTTTTGTACTAAGTGACACAGGAGCACAAGTTCCTCAGAAGTTGGCTGACGCACCTTTAAACATCTGTTAGAGATGTCAGTGTGGGTGGCAGCATTTCTGTGCAGATTCAGAAAAAAAGAGAGGCTGGGCAAGGAGGATATGAGGAGAGGGAGTCCAGCCATTATATGAGTAAGTGGTGGCTTGATACAGCAGAGTGCAGAGTAAGGGAGGCAGGGATAGAGAGAGTATTGAAAGGAAGGCTATGGACAATGAAAGGAAGGCAGGAAAAAGATACAAAAATGGGGAATAATGTGGCTTATGCACTAAGTGAAAAAAATGAGTTTTGGCAGCTGAACTGTGTATAGAATCAGGCAGTGTCAGTAACCCATTCTGGCTTTTCTGATGGGCAAGCTTTGCACCACGGGAGGTTTAACCTGGTTTGGGACTAATGATCCAGTGGTTCAGATCTCCTTTCTCATTATGGATTGGATGGTTCACCTCAGCGGGGCCCAGCATTCCACAGTTAAATGCTCATGCCTTATGATGACAAGGATTCATTTAAATGAATTTTTACAGAAAGGGCACCCCATGAAACAAGCTGCCACAGCAGAAAAGGGTACCCGCAGTGCCATACTTGGTACTGTCCTCTGAAGAGCAATGCAAGACTGCAAAGATCCCAGCCTTGCTACCCTGAGCTAGCAGAGCCTGAGTCAGACAGCAGCTGCCCAGGGCTGCCTCCCAGCAGTAGGGTGGGCAAGATCAGCCAACATGGGTTCCCCTTTAATCTCTTGTTCCTTTACGTTTTGCTGTAGCACTTTTGTGTGTAATGAAATGAATTGCATGCTCTGGCACATCCCCAGCCACTCTCCTGGACAGTGGTTCCTCCGGCACGCAGTGCTGCTGGGAGTGAAGAGCTCTCGGAGGCTGGGATGCGTCAGGAGACAGCGCAGGCTACAGACTCAAGTGTGTTCCTGATGGCCCAGCTCCTCCTGCCCCACCAGATCCAGCAGGAGTCCCAGGGCTTACCAGACCCCGTGAGGAAGAGGCCGAACTGTGTAAGTCAGCTCCCCTTCATGTCACGGCTTCCAGCTGTTTTGATTACAAGGGGTTTGTGTCAGGACAACCTCCAGGGCTTCCTTTCACTCACACCCCATTATGCAGTTAGTGTCTGCGCCTGCAGGGTCTGCTCGCCTGGAGCTACTGACACTTTTAACCTCAGGCTTATGCATTGAACTGAACATACTCAGTTGTGTTAGGAGAAATGGAAAGAGGGGAATAATATACTAACAGTCTTCCACAAAGGTCTTGCTTCCACCACTGCCTCCAGAAGTTCACTGTGACCCTGGGAAGGGAGCCAAAGACATTCTCCCGCTGAGAAAAGCAGTCACGGATACTCTGTGGTGTCTTTCTCCATTTAACCCCCCGCTGAAGGAACTCACAAAGCAGCATCCAGGGCAGCAGCCTGGAGTGTGAAGGCTTGTGATACAAAGGATTTAGACAGACTTCAGGAGGGGAGGTGCTTTTCTCTGCAAAGAATGTATGAAACTCTAGATAACTTCCTTCTGCCTTGGTGTTTGATGGTGTCCTGCAACTCCTGCAGGTCAGGAAGCATAGGAGGATAGTATTAACTGTCTTCCACCTCTGGGCCTTTCAAAACATGAGGGCCAGGATCCATGCAAATGCCTGTCATCCAGGAAATCACCAGCCAGAGGAACGCACACAGAACTGAACTTAGCTGAAGCAGTGAGGCACCAGCTTCTGCACGACAGCGTGCCGCACTCAGAAGCAGTAATGATGGCAATATTGCGCATGGAAGAGCAGTTCAGATGGAAAAGGGATGTCAGGAATACACAATGGGACAGATAATGGAGGCTAGCAACCCCAGAGCAGCTCCAAAGGATTGTGAAATGACCCTTTTCCATGTCCAGCTGTAAGACAAACTGGCTGGATCTATATTCCCAAAACTCAGAGCAAGGGAGGATGAATGAAGCATGAGGCCTCCAAGCCTAAGAGGAAATCTGCTCTTTCAGATTTCCTAGACCAACATAATTTCACACTGGCAAGTGTCTTTGCTTTGGTGGACGCATTCTCCTCCTCTTGAAGTCAAAAAGGGGTAGTGTGGGACAACAGCACTCTGCAGCTAAAGTAAAAGAGTGAAAAAACACCTGGAAAGCTGTGCTGCTGCCCTCCTGTGCTGATTCTGGCTGGGATAGGGTTAATTTTCTTCATAGTAGCTAGCATGGGCTATGTTTTGTATTTGTGCTGAAAACGGTGTTGACAATACAGAGGTGTGTTCGTTACTGCTGAGCAGGGCGTACACAGCGCCAGGGGCTGTTCCGCTCCTCACACTGCTCCACCAGCGAGCAGGCTGGGAGTGCACAAGAAGCTGGGGGGGGACGCAGGCAGGACGGTTGACCCCAACTGGCCAAAGGGATACTCCCTACCGTGTGACATCATGCTCAGCATGTAAAGCTGGGGGAAGAAGAAGGAAGGGGGGATGTTTGGAGTTATGGCATTTATCTTCCCAAGTAGCCGTTACGGGTGATGGAGCCCAGCTTTCCTGGGGATGGCCGAACACCTGCCTGCGGTGGGAACTGGTGAATGAATTCCTTGGTTTGCTTTGCCTGCGTGTGTGGCTTTTGCTTCACCTGTTAAGCTGTCTTTATATCAGGCCACGAGTTTTCTCACTTTTACTCTTCCAGTTCTCTCTCCCATCCTGATGCCGGGAGAGTGAGCGAGCAGCTGTGTGGGGCTGAGCTGCCAGCAGAGGTTAAACCACGGCACCTGCTCATGCGTCCAAGAGGCAGGAGCCAGCAATGGCCGTGACCTGTTGGTGATGCACCAGTGGATATTTGGACACCTTTTCCTGTCCCCATCTCTGTGCTAGAGGGAGGATTCTGGACTTTCTCACACCTCCTCCCTCAGGGTCTGTGCAGCGGGGGGGGTTGTTATGGCTGGGGAGCACATACAGGTGTGGAAGCTATTGCTGTTCCACAGGTCATTGTTCAAGGACGCGATCCTTTTTTTTCTTTCAGCCTCACAACAGCTTTATTTTCCAGAAGCCAGTGAAAACAGGATATGATGAAATCAAACGAACCTCACTGACTGCTTCTCCCAGGAAAACAGCCTATGGGCAAGGACCCTACAAAGCCAGGAAGGAACTGCCAGGAAAAAACAAAACAGTCTCCTAGCAGTGACTTCCCCTCCAGCTAGGGAAGCCTCTGCCATGCCTTCCATAACAAAATAGTTTGTATCTCCCTCTTCATGTCACTGCACAGGTCAGGTACTTGAATGCATTGCCAGATACCCTTTGTATGTTGCTTTGCAACAGTGGAACCTATGAGTAGAAGATACTAGAAACCAACACGGCGCCATAAGCACTTCAGTACTGGTCTCCTTTCCCCTTCTCATCCTCAACTCAGACATACCCCGTTTGGGAGCCTGCAGAGGGTGCTGGTAAAGAACAGATAGGGCTTTATGTTGCCACAAAAGCCATGAGTTAGTGCCCTCTATTGGAAAATCACTTTTTTTTTTTTCCTAACATCTTCTCACTTTGCAGGATAGGGACCTGTCTTACGGGTTTATGTGCTCCGCCGGCTCCCAGCTGCTGTGCCACGGAGGCAGGAAAGCCTTTGAGGCACAGAGCTGCCCGCACCAACTACCCAGAAGACAGAAAGAGAAATTTGTCCTCTTTCCTGGGAACCAGTGGTTCTCAAAACAAATGAACACTCGCTTGGTTTGCTTTTGCTTAAACAGAGATCCAGGCTTGAATCAGAATTAGTCAAAGCAAAAGCTGTTTGCTCTTTGATCATTAATCTTTAACAGGAACCTGAAAACAGTGGATGGTAGGGATAATGCTCTAGCAGAGATGGTGCATTAGTCTGCCTCCAGGGTCTGAGATAGGCTGATGTATTTGAGTGTTAACTCCTCGATCTCAGGGAAAAATATTGCTGCAGACTGTAGGAAAAGGATCTGGCTAGCCATATTTACAAATAAGCCTTCTAAGAGGAGACAATAGATTTGCCAATCTTTTTTTTTTTTTTTTAAAGGCCTGTCATCATTGGTGCAGTTCAGTCCTATAATGGGACTGTTAGAAGAATTAGGATTTTCTTTCTTAAGTAGGGGATCTGTGAAGGGAAGGAGGAGTTGCTGTCTTTTATTGCTTTCCGTTTGGAGTAGTTACTTGAGCTTGGTTTGCTTCCCAAATTTTCAGGCTCCATCACACTTAGGGCATGCCTACCACAGCATCAGTGTTTAACTGCAGCGTAGCAACTGTATTTAAACTCTTAACAAGGATGAAGTAACAGCAAGACAGACTTCAGGAAGGCCAGTCAAGTCTAGTCAGGGGCTTGAGCAAGCTTGTTAGACCACACTGCAGCTGGCATCCCAATGACTTGGAGCTAGATGAGTCTGCTGGTGTAGCATTCCCTTCTCCAATTGCATTTTAAATAAGAAACATCTTGTGGATCCTTCTGCAAAGTCCTGATGTATAACAGGGCACTCCACATGCTGGACAGGTCCAGAACTGCTCCTTTTCCAGGGCTCTCCAGTGGCCCCAGATCACCCTGAAGTTTTTGGCTCTGTGCTTTTTGAGCAAATGAAACCCAAACCCACGCAGGGAGCTCTGCACAAAAAGCTCATTTTCATGCTGGCATGTTCCAGGGCCTGGTGTGGTCCCATCACTGGCTAAAGGAGGTAGATGGAGGGACAGAAAGGGAAGAAAAGGAGAGCCTGATATGGGGAGGTTTGAATTTGAGTGCCAGGTGGGTGATTGACAGCTGGCAGAGCGAAAAGTAGGGGAAGAGATGTCTCTCAGCTATACCAGTGTCCCTCAGACCTCACCAGCAAGGGATACTGAGAGGGGAACAGAGCAGGAAAGCTGGTGCGGTAAGAGTTAGTAACTGCAAAACCTGCACAAAAACACCCACTTGGTGCCACAAGGGAGAAGGATATGGCAGAAGTACGGGCTGGGCTTGGACGAGCAGACAGGAGGTGCCACCCCTGTACTGCCCTGGTTTGTCACACTTGCTTTACTGAGCACTGCTAACCTGGGCAGGCTGGCACCTCCTACCAAATGATGGGTCATGCCTCTGTCTTAGCACCATTTCCTCGCGTTGTGCTTACAGGAACACCCAGAGCCTCCCCTCCCCCTGAACACTGCGTTAAGCTTTTCCCTTCCCGAGCAAAGAACGGATACTAACCTATGCCCAAGTGCCACAGCTTTAGCTCTGCAGCTTAGCTCTGCCTTCAGCCCTGGCACAGCATGATCCTGCCGACTAGGTATGTTCTCGGGTTGCTAAAGCCGCTCTTTGAAGAGGCTCAGGCAGCACCAGGGCTTGCAGTGTCACAGCTCTGCTAGCTTGCCCAGTGCATCCAGCTCACCCTGCCTTATCCCTCTCAGCCCCTTGCTGTGACTCCTTGTGCCTCCCTCCCACCTGGTCAGGCAGCTGGGGAGGGCTGCTTGCCCCGAGGAGGGACCAGGCTGGACGACTTCCATCATGGCCATCCTGTGGACCATTGGAGGTGCTCAGCTGTGTGCACGCTGCACAGTGCCCAGTTCCCAGTCCCCTTGGGTCCCTCCAGCAAAGCCCTTCCAGCCCACAGCTTGCTCCTGGTTCACCTGGACACCTCATCAGCCACTGCCATGAGGCTCTGCCAGTGTTGTGCTATGGTACACAAACCCATGCAGTGAAGAAGCCAAACCTGGACTGCAGGGCAGGCAGGACTTCTCTGTCTCCTCTCTAGACCTCTCTGCACACGTAGGTGGCATTTCACATCGATACTATAAATTCAGCGCTCCCTTCCACTCCGTGTTCTAAGCACCAGCTCAGCGTTTGCACAGGGCAGGATGCCTCCACTACCCTCTCCACCAGAAAAATAATTGTCCAGAATCAGAGCATATGGTGATGTGTCCCACTGGCTGCCTCCAACCACTGTCATGCCTGATCAAGGGCCCCAACACCTGCCTCCTTGGAAAGGCATGAGAAGGTGAAGTATCCCTGTCCTGAAATCAGTATTGCTCTAGAGCACCCCCACAAATACGTCGCAGGCTGGCAAAGAAGAAAGATCCTTCTTGGGGCCATATGTATTTTGAAAGTTGTGGATGGGGGAGAACAGCTTGGATTTCTTGGGACTTTCTTGAAGGAATGACTTCTCTTTTGTAAATCATTTCTTACTTCGTGGTATCCCTATCTTCCTGCCCACCCAACAGTGGTCTGCTTTACTCACTAGTCATCTCCTGCCTGTCACGTAGACTGTGAGCTGATCTCCATGAGCAAGGGTCTGTGCTCCTGGCCCGCACTGCCCTCACCCTGATCTTTCATTAGAGAGTCAGAATATGAATACTTCCAATTCACAACCCAGTATCTCACAGGTAGGAAAAATGTAAGAGGAAGAGCAGGCACATTTTCCTTGCCTCATTTCCACCAGTTACTGGTAGTTCTATCTCCCTTTATTACGCTACATAATTTCTCTTCACTCTTCAAACATTTGAAGGCCAGGATCCTGCTCCTAGTCAGTCATCCCTTAGGCAAACTAGATTTTGCTTTTGTAACGTTTTTTCTGCATAGTAGCTCCAGCCTCCTAATCATCTTTGTTGCTGTTCTTTGAGCTGTTTCCCAGTCATCACAATTTTTCTGGTAATGGGGTCACTCAAAGTGAGCGCAATATTCCAGGCACAGGAACTCTGTGTGTCCCGTTGCGTCTGTGATGTTGCCCTCAGGTGGTTACTCCAGAGAGAAGATGCAGCTTTAAAGAAACCATCCAGTGTCTTCAGGACAGAGATTTGCAACCGCATGAGAGCTGTGGAATGGATAACTCTGCACTCTTTTAAGTGATGCCTTTGTGCCAGAAACCAGGATTACACTGGCTTTTTCTGGCTCTCCATCCTGAGCTCTAACTCTCCGTGTTTAAAGTGTATTTCACCATGTGGATGCTGCTGTGCTTAAAGAGCAGCAGGAATCATCTCAGCTTCAGTGAGCCACACAAACCTGAATGGAAATCCTAAAACAAGAGGCACAAGAACTGACGGATTTTCACCATCACCAACTTTATTAATACTAATTTTATGATTACAGCTACTTGCCTTGGTGACATTTTTCAGCAATTCTTTTTATCTCAGAATTCTATGCATCATAAAATTACATTTCCCTTCTTTATTACATCAGGTGTTGTGTAACTCCCAGATTATAATCCATGTCAAGTCATGAAGGGTGTTCAGCAGGTGACAAGAGACTTTATTAAAGGTCAAATTAGATATTCATTATGTTAGTCTCTCCCCTGACTCAACTCTTCATAAAGCTAAACTGTCCTGCTCACTCATTCCCTTCTCCCGTTACAGCCTCCACTGTCCCAGTGATTATGGTGCCAGGTTTTTTTCTGCCTTTTCTATTCCTCTCTGCCCTTTTGTTATGGAAGTGACCCTACTTAACACTGATTTCAAAGTGGGGATGCATAGCTGATTTATTTTGGAATTGTTACGGTGATATATACATTCCTGACCTATTTAATACACGACATCTTATTTTGGCTTTGCTTTGCTCTGCACTGAGTTTTCTCTCTCAGCACTGTGCTGTCCACAGAGGTGCCTGGAGTTTTTCCCTGAAATCAGCTCTAACTCAGAATATTTCATTTAAATATTAGGTCAGTGAAATATTTTTTCCAGCTTCCCTTAACTTATATTGGCACACAGAGAGCTCCATCTGCAATCACTTTGTGCCACTTACCCAACTTTTGGTTCATTCCTGCTCCCACTGAAGGCAAATGCCAAAACATGAATTAGATTTCAGAGCAGCAGCCTTTACTAGGGCCTTTTGAAGTTTTTCCCAGTCGTTCTCTATCTTACATAGATTTGGCTGCCTCACTAAACACTTCATCCTCTGGATGCGGTGCAAAAGCAAGCGGTGGTCTCGTCAATGGCGCTGAAGATTTCACCATTAAAACCAAATGAGCTGGACTCGATCATTCTTGGCTACCATATGTCTCAGCACTGATCATGGGGGACGTTCCTTCTGCGAGCCTTGCAACTCCTCTCACTGCAACACTGCTAAAAAATAGGTGCTTTCTCCTATGTTTTCTTTCACAACTTCATTTTTGTTCCTTGCTTCCTGCAGAACCAGTGCTGGTGCAATCACTGGGTATGTCTATAGATGTGTCCTCTCAGTAACTTTTTGATCTGTTTGCTGATTTCACCAACTTCGGCAAGCAGACATTTCAAAATTAGTTCTGAAAGGTGTTTCTACACATTTCATGAAAAGTGATTTCTTTGGAAGTGCAGGGGTGATTTTATAAACATACCTAAAGGAAACAAAATCTTAGAACAATTCAATTGTTAGAAAGTTTTTGTGTTTGTACTTGCAAAATATAAATTCTTTGTATTTGCAAATAGTAGCTGTATTTTGCAAATACATGTAGGAAACAAGGCTTCATTAGTTACACTGCTTGTGGAACTGCTTATTAATCTTAGGCAAGGATTAATCCTGCAGCTGTTGCTGCCCAGTTTTCTTAACAGCCACTTGCAAAGGGCTTTATCCTTGTACCTTTGGGAAGGGCCAGTCAGTTACGTATCTGGGATTTTGCTTAGAGAAGTCTTTCCAAGAATGCTGAAAAGCTGGAGGAGAAAAAAAAATTACACTTACAGATTTGTTGATAGAATCTTGTTTACCATACTCAGACCAATATCTTAAAATACAATACCTAATTATTTTCCCAATTGTATTTGTGGGTCCTGATATAATGCTCAAGGTCCATAGTGCTGCTTTCTTTAGGTGAGATATCTGCAGTGCTGTTACTACATTATACTCAAACGTCCCTCGTTTTCCAGACTAGATGTTTTTAATGAAAAATGAAAATCATATCCTTATGTCAGAAGTTCAGCTGATTCAGTCTTCATTCTCTTAATGCCTCTGGACCTGATGAGTCTCCTCATATTACTGTTGTTGTTGTTGTTATACAATGTAGGCATAACAACTAATAATGGACAGTAGGAAAAACCATAGAGAAATAAATAATTTGGGAAGAAGGCCACAAATACTTCCAAACAGCTAACACAGTTCCCCAAAAGGGAGGTAATAACGCACAGGATCATTGCAGAAAACTCTCCAAAATTTCCAGTGAACTGAATACATCGTGAGACCAACGTCTCAAAACCAGATCTCTTCTTGCATGTTTCTTCAGGCCTGCAAAGGGCAGCTCACACACTCCAGCAGCCCTTCAGCTGCCTGCCATACCGACTGTGGGAGCTCCGTGAGCGCCTAATGCTCAGCTGATGGCACTGCAAAACCCATGCTTAGATTTGGGCTTCTCCTTTTCCCTCCGAAGCCCTTCGTTGTAAGAGCTAGTTTCAGGAAGGTGGCTGTGCAGAGCTCCAGCAGAGCGGTGGGACAGAGACAACCCGCCCCACTCTGCAACACAGCTACCCCTCGCAGCCACTGCGCACTCATGCCCACCGAAAGCAAGAACAGGAGTTTTCCAGGGTAAGGATGGAGAAAAGCAGCTTGGGATCTGGCCTGTCGTAATAGCTGCTGTTACAGGATCCTCAGCAGCAATCGTTGTTATTGAGAAGGATGGAGATCGTTCTCTAGCATTTCTTTCTGCCTCAGCCAAATACTTGCTGTTAACTGCTTTTTTAGAGATTTTTTGTTAAACTAAATAAATCATTGAGTATAGACCCTCTACACATACTAATTTATATGCAGCCCTTTGTTGAAGATAAGGCCTTTGTTTCTGCCACCAATGCTTCTTCACTACATTAATGACAAATCACCCAGCATATTCTTTTCCATAAGACATTTATATCTATATTGTCCTACAAATCTTAAGACTAGTCCCTCTCTCAAGTACCTTTGGTCAGCTGCATCCTTTTTTTAAAAAAATGATTCTTGCTTTCTTTGCAAGATGATAATTTTACATGGCTTGGAGCAATGGTTGCAGGAGATATGCAATGCAATCCTAAGATTGTAAAACAACAAAAATGGGATAACTGAGCAGAGTTGAAAGTTATATCTGTACTGATTGTATGAAGTTCCCTTCTGTATAAGAAATTCCTCACGTCTGCTGGGCACCTGGGTTAGCTAAGCCAAGCCTGCAAGCCTCCACCACACTCACCTACCAAAACTCCACAGTGTGTCCAAGCCCAAAAGGGCTATCCTTCACATTACGTTCCAGGATTAACACTCCTAGCACGCAGCACAGCAGTACCCATATCCTAGAGCACAGAAAGGTCTTGTACACCCGACTTTCAGTCCATGGCCTGGCACACATGCAGGAGCTATCACATTTTGTGCATCCAGGCTCTGAGCACAAGCTTCCAGAGCCTGCTGCCTGCCTCCCATCACCAATATCCCCAAGATTATCCCTGGGGTATCAGTGACCTAAATACACTGGTTTGGATTTGAAAGTTGCTTTTGTTTTTAATGTCGCTGAGTCTCTAAAACCAGCACGCGTAACAAACTGCCTATTTCCAAGCAGCGGTTGTGTAATTTTGCTCCCCACCCCCAGAGATGTTGCCTGCCATTCATTTAATGGGCTCAGTTTCACTGGGAAGTGCCTGGAGGAACCTCTTAGCTCCCTAATTAGCAACAGAAGGGGCCAGTCCTTGCCGGAGGTAGCAGTGAAACATTTGTGAGGTCTTCCGACAATAAGGGAGACAGAGAAGGGGCCATTTCCAGCTGGGAAAACAGTAACTTCTCTTCAGCATACAGTGCAGAGCAGAGGACTAAAGAGATGTTAGGGGGAAGGTATATTCAGCAATGAGAATGGGCTTTCTGCGCAAGAAAGGAGCATTTGTGGAGGGGGAGGAAGAGGTTGGAGAGATTGTCCTGGGCTCTCCCAAGCTGTTCATTGCTCCTGCAATCCGACTTTTATGTAATATACCATGGAGCAGCACAGAGGCCTCATGGACTGGCTACCGGTGAGGGCAGGAGCAAGGTGTTGCTGCCGTCTGCTCTCAGATGTTTGAGCTGGCTCTTGTTAGTAAGATTGAGGAATTAACAGCTTGGAGGTGCTTAGGAGCTCAGTGTTTCCTCCAGGGACGGGATCACTGAGGCTGAGCACAGAGCCTGCCATTCAGTGCCAGAGTCGACTTTGGTACCAAACAAATCTCCCACCAACCAGCTGAATGTCCTGAGACCTCACTGGAAAGGTGAAAACTTTGCTTGTCCATTGCAAGTAGGGCGATGTGCTGGGGGCTTTCCCTTAACCCCAAGGACACAGCCACACGTGGTAAGATCTCCAGTTTTCCCCATCTAATCCCATCTCTGGGCATGGCTTTTTTCATACAATACCAGTTGGAAAGAGTTGCATGTGCATGGACAGTCCCAGCTTGGACCTGTTGGACCACGGGGACCATTTTCCTTCAGAAGTCATGCAGGGAAATACAGCATTCAGTGTCTTTGGCCTGTAGGAGCAAAGATCCGGCATAACACATGAAATCCTTGTTAGCCTTAGGACCTTCCTTAAAAGCAAAGGAAGAACATAACGTTCAAAGACAGAGTGATGCCATGGGGCAAGCAGGGTTTCGGGAACCTGGAAGAGCACAGGAGAGATCTGAAGCTTCCAGTTGTCCTGCCCTGCAACATCACTGGCCAGCAGCTCACTGGTAGTGGCCACCGACCAGAAAAAAAGAAGAGAGCTGGTCCCTGGTATAAGTCAGGAGACCATATTCACAAAGATCCCCTGTTAATGAGCACCATTTGCTTTCTAGTAATGCTTAAGACAGTGAACCTGATCTTGTGCATGCAAAAGGAAAATTACGCAGCAATGCCTTCATGCTGTAAGATGATGGCTTGATGATCTTAAAAGGTCTTTTCCAACCTCAACAATTCCATGAATCTATGATTCTGTGAAGGGCAGTGCATTACAGTTGGGGCCATAAATCCCAGCAAGGGCCTTGCAACGGCTCTAAAGGTCAGAATAATCATTTCCAAGTTGCCACAGCATCTCAAGCTATAAAAGAGCTGCGTTCAAAGGTTTTGTGCTCCATTCTTACCCCTGTTCAATAGCCCATTTCATAATGAGAAGTCACCAGCTTTCCTCCCTGTGTTTCAGGTTTCAGTATTAATGGCATTGATGAGGCTTGGATTATGATTACGTGAAACTGGCAACGAGAAACACATAAAGTCCAAAATAGAAAAAAGCCCAAATACACAAAAAAAAAGTGTTATTACTGGTGCTGCGAGCTCCTCTTTCCCACAAGAGGGCACCCAGTGTTTGCAGAACTACTGCTTGGCCTTTGGGTGCTTTT